>NW_016107401.1:5715679-5752518 GCF_001604975.1 Cebus imitator
AGGGAGGGAGGGAGGGAAGGAGGAAGGGGGGAAGGAGGGAAGGAGGGAAGGAGGGAGAAAGGAAGGAAGGAAGGAGGGAAGGAGGGAGGGAGGGAAGGAGGGAGGGAGGAAAGAAGGAAGGAAGGAGGGAAGGAGGGAGGGAAGGAGGGAGGCAGGGAGAGAGGGAAGAAGGGGGGATATTGTTAAAGAATCTCTCCATGGCTGGCCTAGTCCATCTCTCCTAGGATGGAAATTCCCTACTAGTCCTTTTATCCTCCACACAATCACTTATTTCAACTTTAGTTAGGCTGGTTACAAACTATTTTAATTTGGGTATACATATACCAACTCTTTGCTTAAATAAACAATGTGACCAGTTTGGGGGGATCATAGGAAAAATAAGTGGGATCATGGAGGCCACCATTCCAGTTTCTGCCTGGACATTGACCAGTCACCCCCCCATTCTACTTTGCCAAATGAGCCAAGGAAATGCCTACTTACCTCCCCAGCAAACACTAATTACTGTTTGCAGCACACTTTGAGATCCGCAGATGAAAGCAGCTGTAAAAGCAAAAGGGTTATCGTGTTGGGGATGGTTATGGACTCATTTGGTTCTGGGAACCGACCAAGCGGGAATGTTGAATCATGAAACTAAGGTTGGCCAAATATTACACTTGTTATAATTAATTTGAGCTTAAGCTACAACACAGTGACATGTTTCCTTTAAATAAAGTTAAGTCCTCTAAGGATACATGAATCTATATGGATCTTGATTTTCAGCTGGGAAATGAAATTTTTCAGATATGCAGAATGCAGGAAAGCAAATGTGTCTCTGACTTTTGGTGAGGCAGGGTGAATATC
The DNA here is from genome assembly GCF_001604975.1 of Cebus imitator. Lineage (NCBI taxonomy): Eukaryota > Metazoa > Chordata > Mammalia > Primates > Cebidae > Cebus > Cebus imitator. The sequence goes on from NW_016107401.1 coordinate 5,716,520, forward strand.
TGGGCTGACTGCTTATTTTTGAGACATAAATAATCCTCTGTCTTCTTTACCCCCTCCTCCCCCAGCGTGGGGCTATGACAAGAATGTTCACAAAATCATAGGGATTTAAGACTGGAACTGAATTTAAAGGGTCTATAATCCTACTTCCCACTGAATGCCAAAATGTTGTCTACAGTCTTGCTGACAAGAGCCGCTCAAGACTGCTAAAATAATTTCTGGGATGAGGAGCTTGTTACTTTGCAAGGGTGCTGATTCTGATGTTGTTCAACAGCTGTTGCTAGAAAGCTCTTTACATGTTTATCCATTTTTGTCAACAAATATTTATTAATCACCTTCTGTGCACAAGTACTTTGTTAAGTATCTTGGGAGATGGAAAGATTAAAAACAATGCAGATTTCATAACTACCTAGAGCAATGCCCTGGCCTGAGAGAGAACCTGAAAGGTGGTAGTTACTCAACACATATGTGTTGATTGAGTGAATGAAAAGTATAGATTACACTCTAGCAAGAACGATACAGCACATGCCAAAGAAACCATGATACCAGGTAGAACATGCATAAAAGAGAGATATAGATATATGCAAGATTTATCAGGCTGAATTTGGCTCCTTAGTACTGACATCCAAACCAGCTTTAAAAGTCCATTCTGTTCTTCATAGCACATGGCTCAATTATTTGAGGATTGCTACAACGTCCTTTACCTCTCTTCCAGGGTTAAGAACTGCACGGCCTCAAATCTATTAAATTATTTCTAGTACACACATCAAACTGAATTTCTTCCCCTAGGCAACTCAGTGTCTCAACTAGGCTCTTAAGAGGTCAGCCTAGAATGGAATAGACTGACCAAGTCAAATGTTCTCATACTGGCATACAGTACATTAGGTCTCTCTTTCCTGTGATCTGGACGTGCCTCCTATACCATCTCATACTGCATAAACTATTTGTTCATGGAACCCTTCTTTCCTGGGACATGTTTCATCTTGAGAAACCCAATATTTCAAAGAATCTAGTTTGGAAGATAAGAGCCTAATGTCATATGTGTATTGATTTTATTAGGGGGAGGGGAGGGGAGTAATTATTTTACACATAATACATTAAAATTATAGATTTATGGTCCATTTATATGATTTTCTGTGAAGGCAGATTTTCCTCATCCTCATTTGGGTTTTGGGTTTTCTGCTTGTCCCCAAACTTAAGTACTGAAGATGAGTGTTATTTAATAAATAGAACCTTAGTCTCAGGTTACTAACTTACTGTGTGGTCCAGAAAAAGCCACATTCTTTCTGAATTACAATTTTGTCATCAGCAAAGTGGAGTGGTTGATTAGGGATATTATCTAAGGTTCCTTCTAAAGCTAACATTCCATGGACTTTCTTCATAGCTTTCTTTGACTTCATCTAGATCATTCTATGACTTTTGCTAATCTCAGGGACAGTCCTAGCAATAACTAGAAGGCAATTCCAAACAGAAGCATAGCAAAAGCGGACACAGGAGGTCAACCCGAGCCCCATCTTCTAAGGCTGATTTAGCATGGCAGAACTGCAGACTGGGAAGCAAATGTGGGCTAAGAGCCACAAAGGTCTTTTTTCTGCATCTGTATCATGTGGCAAGTCTCCATAAGAAAAGAAAGAAGCTGGGTATCTTTGCATGTGTGAACCAATGTTGACACGTGCATCACATCACTTCTATCATGATGGCTTCTATCATGATGCATGTTGCCCATATGAATATGTTTGTTCATGTCTGAAATGTCACATCATTGTATCACCTGGCATGCAAACTCCTCACTCACTTTAAGTCTTTCAGCATTTCTACCTTGGTTGGTAGTGACTTCACAACTATGATGATTTGAAAACTGTGTCAAAATAAATCCTTTCTCGTTTTCACTCTGGGCAATCACTTGCCTGGCTACGTCTGTTTCTGGGTCTCTGTCCACATCTCTATTTACTCCTTCCCCCCTTTCTCTCTCTTATCCATAGATTTTCTCATCTAATGCAAAATGTCTTCAAGAAGATTAGCAGAGGCATCTCAGGGTTGTAGGGGGTGGAAGGAGAAAGAAACCACCATTTCTTAGCACATGGTAATGTTTCAGAACCTTGGAGAGCGGTGCTGGGTGTGGAGACCAGGGAAAAATCTGTCAGTCAGCATTGCCTGTGGTTTTGTGGCACCATTTGGAACCCCACAGGTGGTGGAAATGACAAAACTCTACAAAGAAGCTTTGCAGTAAGAACTGCTCTCCCCAGAGCCTAGGAGCCAAGCCTTACATTGCCACATACAAAGAACAGATTGCATCTGGGCCGGGGTGCCCGTCCTAATGTCAGCCCGCTTGGCATTTACCTTCCTTTCCCAGGCTGACCTGTGAAGATGGGGCAGGCTCTGGGGGCATTGTTCTAACCATGCAAACGCTGTGGCCATTGTGTCAGCATGGAAGAGCTGCCGGTTCCTTTCCAGCTCTACACTGTAATTTTATCAACTCTGGCTCAGAGAAACCTATATTTATAATGCTAATTAGGAGGGCACACATTTAATTTGAGTGGAAGACTATTTGTATCTCGCTGAGCCTGATAGCACAGGGCTCAAGCGACAGCAGTCAGAGGCAAAGCAGGCCTTTCTCCCTTCTCCAAGTATTTGAAACAGGGCTTACTCTTGCCAAACAATTTCTCTGTTGGATTAAAAAGAGAGAGCGAGAGAGAGTGCTGAATATGCTGGAGCTCAGAAAACTTTGTGTTTATCTCCTGCCTGCATAATATATTTCTCTGTGCACTGAGAAAACATGCCTCTTATGTTATCTAATTGTTTCCTGACACATTTAGCAACATTTCACACTCTTTAAAGTGACATTAACATTGCTGACAGTGGAGGTATTTTCATTAGATGGGCTTTGAATTGTAGCCAGGATGCACTGCAGGTCTTCAAATAGGCTTGTAAAAGGTGAGGAAGGCATTATTTGTGAAAATAGAGACTTTGCCCACAGTGCCCTTTGGATGTGGATTAATTTTGCTGTCTCTAGTCAATGTAGAGTGTGTGTGCCTGCATATGTACATGTGTGTATACACAGTCACACACACACACACACACACAACAACAACTTCTTGTGAGCTGAACTAAAACATCTTCATTGTCTAGCAGAACCACTAGGCTCTGTAGGGATCATGGAAACTCCAAAACATCTCTCCATCCACACACCTTTTTAGCCGTAACTAAGCAATGTGCTATTTCAGACAGAAATCAGTCACTTTGCACCCAGTCCTGAGGCTGAGTAGCCATGTGGCTCACGTATATAGGAAGCATGATTGTCACTCTCTCAGTGTAAAGTGAAATCCTCCTCCTCCTTTTCTTCCTTCATGCTTCTTTGTGCCCCAAGGCCATTTTTCTCATGTCTTCAGCTGTCTGCACTGATGCATGGTTTTCCCAGAGAGTGTTCTAAGTGAGCCTTCAGAGAACAGTACCTTGCAAGCACCTGCCTCTGCAGGGCCTGAAGAGAGACATTTGAAGGCTCATCCTGACCTTGATGAAGAAAGTAATCCAGGCTTGGAGAAGGTGGGAAAGATACAATTCAGATTGTAAATTTCTGCTAGGACAAAACCTCACATGGAATCTTGACCCAATTATTGATCTCCATACCTGTCATGAGAATAGAATAATATTTAGACATTTAAAGCTGAAGAAGAAAGCTCACCACAGATTGTCTCGTCATCTTGACACTGCTACGCTTTCCAGTCCAGCTTCCTGCCTTATTCTAGTTAGAGTTACTCTTCTCTCTTTGCATCTCCAACATTGCAATGACTCCCATGTAGCCATACAATCCCCAATTAGAGAGCTCTGAGTTTGTGTCTTGGCTTTGCCCATTACTTAACCGTGTAACTTTTGTCAAGTCCCGTGATCTCTTCAAGACTCAGTTTGCTCATCTGTAAAACAGGGATAATAATAGTAACTGCTAGATAGCATTGCTGGAAGGATTTCATAAATTACAAACCATGACATGCTAAACATACTGCCTAAAACATTTTGAGTGCTCAAGAAATGTTTGTAAATATTAGTCTCTTCCATGGCAGCATGGGCCCTCTTGTGACGAAGACAATGCCATCACATTTCTTAAAAGTATTGGTGCTGATATGTCGCAGTACAATAAGATTGCATGCATTGATTGAGGCCTACAGAACGTAAGCTGTTTGTTGTGGCACAACTAGCTAGTAGCTAGGCAGCAACGATGAAGAACACGGATCTCCTAACTCCTAGTCCAGTACTCTTTCTAATTGTACACTAGTGCGGATTTTTCAGATACAAGGCAATGATGTTCAAACAATTGTTCAGGGAGGATATAAATCAATGCATATGTTATCCATGTCCTGACATCTTACTAACAACCTAGACCTGGTCCCACTCTCATTTACATTTTCAGTTCTAATTTCATAGCATTTATATGTCTTTGAGGGGGAGCTTTTCGGGCTTTATATTGGCTACTGGTGGGTAGGCTCCCAAGGCATCTAATCTTTAGCATCTTATCAAGGACCATTCAATGAAGAACGGGTGGGGTACTGTGAGCGTGGGCAGCATAGAGATGAAATAGTTTGAGCATCTGCTGCCTAGAGTGCATGTTTTATCTTTGTGGTCCCTAAAGCACATAGCAAAACACAGATTTACAGTTGACAACTGTTTGCTATCTGCAGACAAAGCCTTTGAAAACGAAAGCTTCCAATAATGAGAATGAAAACAATTACCATTTGCAGAGTACTTCACCATTTGCAATGCACTTTCATCTACGTTATTACTTCATCTTTAGAAAGTCCTGTAAGCAGAATAAAACACCTATCTCTTACCTTTTTTGTGCATGATAATAACACATACCATTTAATTCAGAAAGTTTATAGAAGTGTCTCGTTTATTTAAAACTAGTGAAATATGTTTCCGCACATTTCGTTTATCTAGTAGTTGAACACAGAAAAGTTAAATGACTCGCCCAAAGTCACTCAGAGAATCAGTGGCAGGATCAAGAGTTGACCTTCAATCTGGTTTCAATGGCAATCACATTGTTACATCAGCAGTTGGTGCTTTGTTATTACAAAATCTAATTGAATTCTACCTTTATTCTCTGTGCAGTGTGGTTTGAGGTTTAAAAGCAAAATACCTAGGTTCAAACTCTTCTTCCCAATGAACTTATCCCCTCTGCAGTTCACTTTCTTCATCTTTAAAATGGGAATAAGATTATACAACCTACTCCTAAGGGTTTGTGTGAGATTAAATACAATAATGTATGTAAAGGGTCTTGAAATAATACCTGGTACATCATAAGATAACTTAGAGTTTGAACTATGCTATAGGCAGCGGAGAGTCTTGGCAAAGTTGAAAGAAGAAACATGTCCTGAGCAAATCTGTAAATTCAGAAAGATGTTGGCTTTTGTGTGAAGGGAAGGAACACAGTGAAGGATACCAGTAACTGGAAAGGTAGAACCACAGTTTAGACTATGCCGTCCAACATGGTAGCCACTAGCTGCATGTGGCTGTCTAAACTTAACTAACAATACAATTTAAAATTCAGTTTTTCAGTTGTACCAGCCACATTTCAAGTGTCTGATAGCCACATTTATTAGACACTAGAGATATAGAACACACAGCAAGTTCTGCTGGACAGCATAAATCTGGACAACTACATATCACCAACATCATAGTGCTTTTCCTTTTGAGAGGATCTGGGAGATGTAATTAAGCTACATGTGCCAAGCAATTCGAAATCTCTGGTCAGAAGGTATTTGAGGATTCATTGCCTTGTGGTAAACAGTTGTGTCACTGCAGGTAAGGTGGATTTGTGTCTTCACAAGAGGAAGCTGCAAAGAAGCATTGCATTTCACCTCGTGAAGATGAAGGGGTTAGCATTAGAAAATTATAGAAATTATATTAGTTTAAAAACAGACTCTACTCTCCATCTATAGTCTCATCTATATTTGACATCTTCCGAAGTGTAACGCTGCCAGGAAGATGTGATATATAAACATGCATGTTGCTGGTGAGCTATAGTAATGACACCCAAATGCATGGGGTCTCAAACTGTGAAGACAGTTCATGCTTGAGCTCCTCCTGCAAGAGGCTCTTTAACTGGGGCAGGTCCCACAGCAGGCCACCCTTCCAATAAATTATGCATAAGAGCGTGTTCACAATTGGGATAGTTTTGCCAGGGCCATCTGAAAACGATTTGTTTTCAAGAAAATGCTTAACTGGGCTTTCGTGGGTTCACTGAAGTGTGAGTGAAGAGGGCAATTAGGTCTTTTGCTGTAAAAATAAAAACTTGAAGCGAGGTGATGTGGAATAGAACAAACCCAGTCAGGCTGATATTGCCTCATTGAGAAGACATAAGAGACATAAGACATAATGAAAATTCCTCAGGTGAGGTTAAATAACCTAAAACTGAGGTGGAACATTCTCCTCTGAATCTCCTGCCTCCATAAAGGCTGCCCAACCCTCTCTTGTCAGATTTCTCTCACCACTGGGAAAAGCTGGCTGTAACTTCCCTCAGTGACAATTAGACTCGCTTTAAGTAAATTTTGTCTCTTTTTGACTTAAATTCTCCAATAGAAGTTTGTTTATTTTCCTGGTGTTTTCTTGGGTGGAGGGAAAACGTTGACTCATTCAAACGTTTTACCTCTAATATCTGCCCAATGCTTGTAAACTGGAAAAAAGAGCAACTTAAAAATTGATCATGTAACACAAAGCGTGCTTATCTAAAACCATCACACGTGCGAACCCGGGGTTTCTCAGTCTCAGTCCTATTGACATTTGGGGCTGGATAATTTTGTGCAGTGGGAAATTGTCCTGTGCATTATAGGATGTTTAGCAGCACCCCGTCCCTACACACTAGATGCCAGTAGCATCCTAACCAAAAAGTTCCCAGGCTTTGCCAAAAGTCCCCTGGGAAGCAAAATTGCCCCAGTGGAGAATGACTGAGCTAGTCTAACGTTAGCACTAAATATTAGCAGGCTGCTATCAGGAATATAGAAGGTAGGTAGATAGATTTATATAAATACATAATATAAGTAAAAAATATAAATATTAGAAGTAAACTATAAATACATTTTATATATATATAAATACAGATATATATATGTGTATATATATATACGTATATATATATGTGTATATGTATATATATACACATATATATATACGTATATATATATACATATATATATACGTATATATATATCTGTATTTAAATTTTAAGGTGCTGATTGGGCACGGTGACTCACGCCTGTAATCCCAGGCCAAAGTAGGTGGATCACCTGAGGTCAGGAGTTCAAGACCAGCCTGGCCAACATGGTGAAACCCCGTCTCTACTAAAAATACAAAAATTAGCTGGGCGTGATGGTACATGCCTGTAATCCCAGCTACTCAGGAGGCTGAGGCTGGAGAATCACATGAATCTAGGAAGCGGAGGTTGCAGTAGCCAAAACTGCACCGCTGCCCTCCAGCCTGAGTGACAGAGAGTGAGACTCTATCTCAAAAAAAAAATAATAATTAAGTTGCTATATTTGTTAGGGGTCATTTGGCATTCTGCAATTGTGATTGATACTACAGTCTCCCTATCTATGGCACAGCCATGTACACACAACAGATGCTTGTGAACCAGCTGAAACCAGTAAGCTAAAAGTCTCATTAGCTCCATCTGGATCCTTTGTGCCTACTGAGGGTCAAACGCTGTTCTACGAGCTCTATACATAACATCTTCACTCTTCACAACAACATATAGAGTAGGTGTTAGTATCATCAGAGGGGCTGTGAGACGTGACCTGAGTTGCTCAAATTCCCAAGTAATAGAGTAAGTGGAAATACGCAGTCTGCCAGACTCTGAGGTCTGTGCTCTCTCCATTCCTGACTTGGGCTTTGAAGGAAGATAAAACTGGATGGGCTACAATATTAGAGATGAATTGCACAGCACAGAGACAGAAATAAGGCAGGTATGAAGGGAGACATAGACATTTGTAAAAGACAATTAGGTATTACGTCTGTTGGAGCCCAAGGTCCTACTCTGTTTGGAGCAGAGTAGAAAATGAGAATGGATTGGGTTGGCTTGATGAAAACAACTCATAGCTGAATTTGAGTGTAAGGCAACTCTTGGTTAAGGAATAGCCCACTGTAGTTTATGGCCACATGCAAACCTGAGTCTAGATCTTAGTTCTGACCTTCGGGTATGTTATTCACATCCCAGAGTCTCTATACTTGTTGAACAGCTGAGTGTTGTGATAAGTGTGGAAGGGGCATAAGCAGAATCATTGATGTTCAGCACATCAAATAGGCTGTACAGATAGATGTGCCGTGGCTTCACCCACTTCTCCAGTGGCGGTGAATGAGATGAGCTGGAGACAGAGAGTCTAGCCAGCCTTGTTGTCAGGGCGCCTTGCACCTTCTGCAGTAGTAGGCCTGGCTGCCATGCCCCCACGCTGCCTCAAAGCCCATCGTGAAGGTTCGGTGAAGAATATCCTGTCACACAGCCCTCTGTAAGTTGCACAGGCAGAACTAGGCAGACCTTGAAAAACCCAATGCACTTTCCAGAAAAATATTCTTATGGGCCTTAATGGCAAAAAGAACCACGTTAAAAAAAATCATTAAATGCAAACAAAAGGAGGCAATATCTCAGATATTGAAAATATATTTATTTGCACAGAAATAATGTAAATTTTTCTCATCTTTTGCCTCCTTCAAAAATAGGGGTTTCAGAAACCCCAAAGAGTTAGAGAAAAGTAGATACTTTAGTCAAGCATCTGAATAAATAGGAGGTATTCGGAAATATCATTAGGACAACTGTTTAAATCCTCTAGTTTAAATGTAAGTCCTTTTGCAATACTTAACACAAAAGCAATGTTTTCACTAAGCTCTTGAACTTATGAAGCCACAGAGGATTTTCAAGTTTTGACTTAAGTTCTTTTTTCTCTCCTTACAAATTGTTTTTTCTGTGTGAGTGAGGCAGCATGGTTATTTCCAGGAAGAACCTTGTCTCTGCCCAGGATTAGTTACCTCCTCTGGGATTACTTTATTGTGCATCCCAGAAAGGGACTCGTGAGTTTGAGATTCACATCTTCTTCATTTGTTAGCACTTTTGTCTAATGTGAGACATAGAAGAATGAACTCTTCAAGGCTTGGCTTTGGAGTCAGATGACTTGGGTTCAAATCCCAGCTGTGCTGGGAAAGTCAGTTCAACCAAGTCTCAGTTTTCTTACCTGTAAATGGGGAAGATAATCTTACTAAATTCAGAGAAAAGTAGTGAGTGTTAAAAGAAAAAAAATGTGTGTGTGTGTGTGTGTGTGTGTGTGTGTGTGTGTGTGTAGGATATTTAGTACTTAGCTCAGTTCTTAGAGTAAAGCAAGATCATATACATAAGTGGTAATGAGGTCATTGAACTTATTTTGGGTACAATTATTTCTAGTACTTTTTTTGTTACTGTTATCTGAGCATGTCTATTTGCTTCATCAAATATCCTGACATCTCATCGCTACATAAATCAATTATGCATTGCCTACACAGAGCATTCTAATATCTGCTTGCCATTAGTCTGTTGAATAAAAAAGAACTCGTTGTTTTAAGTGAATTTTGGGAATTGATCTGCAACATGCCCTCTGTCATAAATTAGTGAATATATTTAAAAGGGTTGGTCAGAGCAGCAATTTCACTAATAATAGTAACTGCTTTGGAGATGGAAAGGAGATTGTAGACCTTTGGTCTTGGGGAACTAAGTCAGGATCCAAATCAACTTAAAGAGCAAAAGGGTTCTGTAATTGAGACAATGGGAGTGAGAGCACTATGGTTTCAACCACAGATTGTATAGGATACAGTTTTCAGGTATGGCTGAAATGGGTGATAAGTGAGGACCTGGAGCACGGTTTCAAATAAGCACTGTGATCTGCTTCCTCTCCCTACTCCATCTCCATGAAATTTCTAGTTGATGATGTCACCATTTCCCACCAAATCCAGGGCTTCCTCACAGTTCTTCTCAACACAGCATTCCACATAGCCACTACCAATCTGTCAGAGTTAGCACAAAACTGGTTATCGGTCCTTTAATCAGAAAAAAAAAAATCATGAGTTCAAACTACCACTAAATCTTACTCATTTGGAAAGAGATAAATTAGAAAAAGTTGGATTCATCCCCATGTTTAAGGTCATGGGAAATCCAGTCACACAGATAATTAGTTTGACTTTGATTTACATGGGGATCTTGGAAAACACATACATACACTCCCACGCATACACAAGACCATATGAGTTTAATGAAAGACATATTGCTGCTTTTGCCTGTTTCCTTTTGCTTTTTAACAGATCAGTTGAACCTGGTTTTCTGTGCTTTTGCTGGAGGCTCTATACTCATTCAAAATGGAACTGTCAACATACTTGGAGAGTCAAGGGGCTTCAGTAGTGCATAAAGTGGGAGCCAAGTGAATGCCTATCACCTGGTTACCTGCCCATGCCACACTGAGCATTTCTGTAAGAAATCGCAATCTACAAAGTAAGCCTGTAGAAGTTTCGGTTTTCTCCCCTGTACTTTGGAACCTGTTTGTCTGTGCAGATGGTCTCTGTCAGTTGGAATTGTGGGAGGGGAGGCGGGGAATGTAGTATAAGTGAACAAAATAGCAAATAGAAAACAGCATACCAGGGCCAGCATGGTGGTTCATGCCTGTAATCCTGGCACTTTGGGAGGCTGAGGCAAGTGGATGCTTGAGCTCAGAAGTTTGAGACCAGACTGTGCAACGCAGTGAAACTCCGCTTTACAAAAAGAAATATATATATATATATATATATACAAAAACTAGCCAGGAATGGTGGCTTGCACCTGTAATCCCAGCTACCTGTGGGAGCTGCAGTGAGCCGAGATCACGCCACTGCACTCCAGCCTGGGTGACAAGCAAGACCATGAAGAGAGAGAGAGAGAGAGGGAGAGAGAGAGAGAGAGAACAGCATATCATCTGATAGGAGATGATCTGTGGACTGAGAAATTTTCCAAGTAATGGTAGGTACTAGGAAGCAGAGTTGAAAGAGCTCCCAAAACATAGGCTTAACATGGGCAGGGAAATAACAGGAATCAGACAATTCTGTGATGTGTATTCTCAATACACTGTAGTAACCCTAATGCTTTCATTGTGTTATGACTATTCTTCCATTGTCTGTGTTTGTATAAATTAAAAAGCAGTTCAGTCTGTACTATATGAAATGAATTCATGCTGAACAAAATTTCAAAAAGTTCATATAAAGAATGATTTCACAGCAACTATCATATCAGGGTCCTGGAAAATTGCACTTGAACTTCAGTTCCACCTCAGTCACTCAAAGGAATTTAAAAATTGGCTTCCAGCCATCCTTGTTCTTCAATATGCAGTTTCAGATATGCCTCAATAACACAAACTTTAAAGCCTATTGTTTGTGAGTTAAAATCTGTTCCTACCAGAACCTCGCTGCTAAGTGGACGTCAACACTGACTTCACAGTGTCTTGGTCAGGATTCCTCTGAGTTCAGGAGCCTTGAAGAAGGCAGAGGGTAACATTGCTATGAAGGAGCCACTTTGAACTTATAACAAAATTACAAGAAAAACTTTGAACTCTATCGGTTGATTGCTGCTGTAAATGGTTATTCAAAGAAATATTTCTAATTTGCAATCCGAAGAGTACCTTGGGATTGGGAGATGGGAACCTGGAAACATGACCTCCCATAAGTCACTCTCCTTCTTTTGCATCACTTCATCCTTTTTTTCTAACCATGCTGTTTGGGCAAGCACCATTAGAGCGGTTAGACGGTGAACTTTGAAAGAGTTAGACACAAGTTTGAATCCTGGCCTCTGCTGCTTAACTAGCTGTGCAGTTTAACCTCTCTGTGCCTCAGTTTCCTCATGTATAAAATGAGAATGTGTTATTTCATTTTATGGGAATATATAATAATTCTAGCCTCAAGGGATTGTTTTGAGAATTAAATGAGATAATACATACAAAGGAACAAGCACAGTGAGTAGCAGATAGTTATGTAAGAAACATCAGCAGTTCAATTATTAATGATAATGATAGTTATTATTGTTAGAAGGGGACCTGGTGGGTTAATGTTAATGATTAAACATTAACACTGACTCTGATGAAACTCCAATGTGTTCATTCTACCTTTCCAAAGCATCCATCAAGAAAGTCATGCCTTAGATGAATCCCAAACAGCCATGAATGAATGGAGTTTTTCAAGTCAAACTCCATTTATCCACTGATCAATTTCAGGAATTATTTGTCTCCATTTTTATTCTGTTACTGTGCAGGAGCCCCTAACATTTAAGCTTTAAGGGTATCTTATCTCCTTTGTCTGCCATCCCATCCTCAAAAGGGTAATGGGCTAATGGTTTGATGCCTCTGTAGCTGTTCATCCTGTTTTCTCTCACCAGAAGTCACTTTCTTCCTGGAAGATTGCTCAGGCATCAACTTTCCCAGGAATCCTTATTTAACTCTGCATCCCCACTCTTACCTGGCCAGGCTGAAACAGCGCCCCTTTTCTCTGACCCTAGAGCACCATGTCATGTGGTCTTTATCAAGCGACATATTTACCTGTCTGTCTCCCACTAGACTGTGAGCCCTCTGAGGGCAGGAGTGGTATCTTACTTATTTTTGTATCCTCAATGTCTGTCAAGGTGCACATATAGTTTATTGAACCAAATGAACCCACAAATAGCATTAAATGCATCAAATAATGAATCAGAAAATACAATTATAAAAGTGACAATTAAAAATTGACATTCATTTGAGGTGTCTGTGATGTCTCTACATTAGGAGTACATGTGAAAACAGGAACACCCATTTATTCTGGCTCAGGTACTTATATCTGATGCAACACTCACCTAGTTTTCAAGTTTGCTTTCTCAATGTTCCTTCCTTCCACACCCCCAGGTTTAGGAGATAGTCCATGGGCTGCTTCTCTTGGCCCATTTTCCTGAACTTCCTAAATGAGCAAACCAGCAGGCAAGCAACTGCAAAGACCCCAAGCTGGAAGGATAAAGCAGGCCAAAGTATAGGTGGTGATTGTCCTTGCCCAGCACTTTGGCTGCCAGGAGCTCCCTGCCGAGTGAAAGAGAGGGCACAGCAGCCTCTGTGTGGGAGGACAGCTTCTGGACCCAAAGGCAGCTCCATGTTACTGAGCACCTTCTGCCAGACTGGCTGCTCCTCCTCAAGGCTGGAGATTCTGTGCTTTTCTTTGTCAGTATTCTCCCCATGGTGTCCCAGAACCACATGATGGGGAGAGCAGGGAGATTGGCCAACTCTTTTGGATGCCAATGCATCACCTTTCTATCACTCTTCCGCTTCTGTCTCAAATTAATTAATCTGGTTTTAGAGTCCCTTATTTTTGTTCAGTCATTCAGCAGATGCTATTCTTTAGGAAGACACTGGAGATGCAGGGGTGAATAAAATAAACAAGATGCCACATTCAAAGAGTAGTAAGGGCTATGAAGAAAGGTAAGCAGAGTAGTAGCCTAGAGCAGGTAGATGGGCAAATTTCAAGAAGACAAACATGGAAGGATTGATTGAAGAGAAGAAGTGAGATTGTGAATGTTGGCAAGGTTGTGGGGGGCGGGGCTGGGGATGGTGTCCAGCGTAGAGGGGACAGGAAGTGGGAAGACTCTGAAGGTGAAATGGCTTGGTGTGTTCAAGCAACAGAAACAAAGATGACCACATTGGCTAGAGAATAAGGGGCCACATGGAGAGTTGTAAAGGTCACTATGAGAGTGAGGTGGGAGAGGCAGCTGTGGGCCAGAGTACTCAAGACAGGTAGGTCTTCATAAGTTGGGTTTCTTTCTACAAGCAATGGGCAGTTATTGGAGAGTGCTAAGTGGGTGAGTGATACAGTCTGATTCCTCACCTTACAATTCATTCTGGCTACTGTGGAGAAAGGATTGGGACAATGGGAAGTGGATGGGTTATGTGAGAAGAGTAGAAGCAGTGAGACTAGCAAAGAGGTAGCTTAGGGGGAGATAATGAGCACTTAGACTAGGACTGGAGCAGAGTGGATAAAAGAAACTGGATGGTTTCTAGATGGATTCCATTTCGGCTGTGTACATGTATATTTCTGCTCATGTCCTTTTTCTGAAATATGCAACTACCTAAAATATGAACTTGGACTTTTGGAGAAACATCAAACCACTCTTTTAAAAAAAAGCACATCTGGAGCATTTCATTTTTTTTTTTTTAAGATTTATATTGTAAGCTGGTTTCAATGTAACTTTCTTGGGATGCTCTCATGACAGACATTGCTGACCTTTGACCCCTCTGTCCTCTTTCTCAGGTCGTCCCATTCCACCTACATCCTCGCCTAGTCTCCTTCCATCTGCTCAGCTGCCTAGCTCCCATAATCCTCCACCAGTTAGCTGCCAGATGCCATTGCTAGACAGCAACACCTCCCATCAAATCATGGACACCAACCCTGATGAGGAATTCTCCCCCAATTCATACCTGCTCAGAGCATGCTCAGGGCCCCAGCAAGCCTCCAGCAGTGGTAAGGAAACTCTGTGGTGTCTGAATGTGTGGTGTTTCGTGAGTGACATTCTTGATTCTCCAACAAAATGACAACGCTGAAACAAGGGCTGGGGGAAGGTGGCGTGGGGAGCATCAAGGTGAAATGCAGTTGTCCTTTTCTGGCATGGCATTTTCAAGATACATTTGTAGAAGGTAGAAGTTACTGAAGAGGTTTTGCTTATCTTAACAGGGTTTAGGCCTCCTTCAGTGGTAGGCATTTGCCCATTGCTGTGTGTGTGGGCATGCTGATCTCAAAGGGGAAGTGCAGAGAGATGTAGAATATTGAATTGTGTATTACTATGGTCCTGGTCACAGCTGAGTGACCCCGGACACCTTCACATGCCCAATTTATGTGTAGCTCAGATCCCCTGTTGTTGTTTTTTTAATTTGGCTTTTAACTTCTTATTCCTTGCTTGTTTAGATGATTTTGAAATTAAAATGTGTTCCCGTGACATCAATACTGAATGTCTTGCCAAGTATGAAGTGTTTGGGGGTGACCTCTCCTGTAACCCTCTACTTGTGACCTCACTTGAATTTAACAAGCTGATGCTGTGGTACAATGGTATATACTGCCTCTAAATCCATAGTTCTTATTTTTGTTTTCACATTCACAGAACAGAGACTGAGCCTAAGGTCCTCTCCCACTTTTGAAGATTTGGTGGCCACTTCTCAGCTCCCAGTCTCTGAATCTTGGGTGGAATTGCCCTAGGCCCAGCATAATCATGCCTTATTTTGATTTCTCTTGTTGGTGTTATGCTTTACATGAACATCTGAACATAGGAATCGGCAATTTCTAGGGCTTAAGTATCCATGGCCCAAGGAGAGACATTTGCAAAAATTAATTGCTCCTGACCTAAAGGCTTCGGAGTCATCTTCTGAACTGGCCACTCATGAGGTTCATTAGCATATCCCATCCAAAGCAATATAAAACCTTCCGTGCCGGGAGTGGGCCTTGATGAAATTGTGTTTAGGTTACATCCAGGAGTGTATGCCACCCACCACTGGCCCCAACCTCTGCGATTGGAGAGGACCTCCCAAATACATTTCAGATGAATCGTTCTGGAAATGAAATGATGGACTGCTACTTAGGATGGCCCATGCCCTTCTTCATAGCCAGGCCTGATGTATTTAGTAAACTCATATTCTTTTTCAAAAAAAATTACCTAATCAAATCTCTCATCAAATGAGCAATCCATTGTTGATATTATGAAGGCCTTTAATCTACCATAAATCTTTATTAGAACTCATCAGAGCTTCTAGTCTGAGAGAAATGTGATTATGGCACTCTTAAAATGACATTACATCATTGGGGTGATTGGTTTATCATTTGGAGAAGAGACATCAATCATAACTAGCATAACCACACAGTAAATGAATTCAACCTTTCTACCGCGGAACAATGACACTGTAATTGCTCAAAATCAGGCTTAAAATGAAATCGGAAAATGCTCTTTCTTCAAATATGATGTTAACTTAATGGAATATATTATGAAAAATCATGTTTGAGGAAATTCTATATAATTAAAAATATGTGGAAATATATTCCCTTTTCACTTTCATCAGAACCTGATTTTAGCTACAGAGCCCTTTTTTGCTGCAGATTATGTTGCATTTAATTGAACTACCTTCGCTTATGTTTTGCTGCTTTTTATTTCATACTATGTAATCGTGATGAATATTGTATTATGAAGGACAAGAGGCTTTTGAAATGAGATGTACCTGCTGATAGCTTTTTAAAAACAGACAATTATTAGAGATAAAATGAGCTTTTAAAAACTATATCCTTTTATGCATATATGGATACTCAGGCAACAATGATTTCCATACGAGAGGTCAGTTAATATCTTGAGGCCATCTGGAATGTTTTCTCAGCAATAATGCAGTGAGTGATTTCCTTTCTTTTGGACGGTGTATCAGATTGAAACTTGTTGATAGGGTATTTATGTGAGCTTTATGCCTAATCAAGTCCTCATGTTGGTGGACACAACAGATCCGTGTGTTCAGAGTAGAAATTAGCCATTTCTTATTGCTCACACCAATTTGTTCGGCTCTCTTAAGACTGATAGCGATTTAAGCTTCAGTAACAGGAGAAAATGCCACAGAAAATTTAAGGGTTCATTTTTATGCCAAACAAGAGCTGTGCTGATACGATTTCTTCAACTGAGGGGGTGAAGACCCAATTGTGCAATACGCTTGTTTTCAGCAGGTACTTATCATCAGAGAGTTTGTTAAAGCTTTGGGCAACAGGCAGTCATTCGAAATTCTGGTCTCTGGCTTAGCTAAAATGAGAGCAAATCGAGTTTGAGTATGTGTGTGCTCACGTCTGTGTGTGTGTGTGTGTGTGTGTGTGTGTGTGTGTGTGTGTGTGTTTCTTGTGGAACGGATTTAGGGTCCAGGGTAAATTGGGGATTCTATCGAGATCTGAATGCAGTTGCCATGAATTTAAATTTGACGTAAAGGATTGAAAATAGAGTTTGACACAGAAGATGCAAAGTGCAGAGCTGTGTCTGAGTGTTTTGAATTGAGTTTGATGAAAGGGGCTGGATTTTTCAGGAGGTGTCACAGCACAAACAAAGCTGCCATTTGTTTGTGTGTGTTCTGTCTCGTTGGTTAATTACACAGGATTTTTTAAGTTCGTCTCTTGGCGATGAACCTGTGTACTGAGAATCTGGTACCACTTTGGTCTTTGTCTCTTTCTTTCATTTCTTGTTGGAAATAAAACACCTTCTAACACATCAGCCCATACACGACAGTAAAACATTATTTCCTGCTCTCTTCTTATAGTTGCTGTTATTATTTGATGTTGGTGAAGCCCATCATTAGGAGGGTCACAGCACACAATTCCTGCCCAAGGAGCACCTGTTCTTCAGAAACTAACGGGACATAAACTACAGGAACTAAAATGTTTTTCCCCAACATGAAAAACTCCTCAAAGCAACAACAAAGCTTCACCTTTATGGCTTAAGTGTCATTATTTTCTATGACAGTAGTGCATTCTTTAGTGGACAGTACTAAAACCTTGCCACCTTTGGAGCCAAATTGCTCTAACCCTCAATCTATGCCAATCAAGTAGATACCCAGGTACAGCTAGCAAGATGTTTACAGAAGAGGTGTTTCTCTCCCCCTTCAGCATTTTCTTTCAGATAGCTGAGCTCCAGCGAGTGGCTCATTCTGTGTTCTGACCTTCTGCCAGAGCAGCTTACTCCAGAGATGTTTCTTGTATACACAGAAGCATAATTTCAAATCCTATGAAATAACTCATCTGGAAAAAAAATATCTAGATCCCAGCAGCAGCATAATGGAGGCTCCTGCAGATGGAAGAATGAGACTACCTTCTAAATCAGAATAGGGCTTGCAGTTTGCTGTCAGCATATGATGCAGAAAATACACAGGCAACCACATTATCTTCTAAAAGCCCTGGCTTTCCTCTACCTGTGAAACATTGAATTCTAGTTTTCTTTAAAATGTAAATAAAGGGGCTTCAAACACTCATTAGTAGCTTCAAACTATACATAAGAAATGTAGTAACCAGGATGCCCTGGCCAGGACCCTTTCAGTAGATCTTATGTGGCAAAAGAACTGTCCCAGTCAGAGAGTCTCTGTAACTGAGCACATAGAGGGTGCCCTTACCCTTTTTAAAAGAGCAATGCCTTAGTTAATTCTAAATGAAAATAGTATATCAAAGTCAGCAGGCTTTGAGGTTGCCTAGGATCAATAAGTTGCCTGGATAATTTAATAATTAAATGTTAATTCAATAAGAAGTGCTGTTTTATTTATCTGGCATCATAAAACATATAAGCTTCATTCATTCATTCATGCATTTCTTTTTTGCACCTTTCTCACAATATGTAACAGCTTATAACAATTGTTAATTTTTTATTTTATTGTTTTTGAGACAGAGTCTTACTGGTCCAGGCTGGAGTATAGTGGCATGATCTTGGCTCACTGCAACCTCCGCCTCCCAAGTTCAAGTGATTCTTATGCCTCAGCCTCCCTAGTAGCTGGGATTACAGGTGCACACAACCACACCTGGCTGATTTTTGTGTTTTTAGTAGAGACAGGTTTACACCATGTTGGCCAGGCTGCTCTCGAACTCCTGACCTCAAATGACCCACCTGCCTCAGCCTCCCAAAGCGTTAGGATTATAGGTGTGAGCCACCACGCCCAGCCAACAATTGTTAAAAAAAAATTTTTTTTAGCTATAAATAGTTAATACAATAAAGGTAAAGGGAAAATTTAGGAGGGAAAGCATATATATATGCTCAAATATATAAAGTCCTGTTCCATTATTTAAAATAGAGAGCTTGATTTTAAGCTTCCTAGCAACCAAAGCGAAAAGGGAAACATAGAAAGAACAAGATACGTAACACCTCATGAGATAAAAGCAAGTCAGTCATTTCAGGAAAATTCTGTGAGTCCTCATAATGAGGCCAGAAAGAAGTTTGTCATAAAAGAGCACATGTGTGTATCCAGATGACTGGATTCTCAGTAACATCATATAATACATATGCTAATTTCCTGTCAAAATTCTTTGTAACCTCCCTCTAAATAAGACATACAGCACACTTTCTGTGTAACAACAGTTCTACAAATATCCAATATTTGCACAGTCCAAGGGCAAAACTTGACTTGATCGATAGACAAACCTTAGCTCTACTGAAGGACCATGTAAATTGCATGTCCTATAGGCAACAGACCTTAAATATCATTGCTCATAACTGAATTTTTATGGGAACTAGCAGACTTTGAGGTTAAGGTATTGTCCAGACCCTGAAAAGCAGATGTTCTGTGTTACAAATTTGTCTTGACAGCCACATAAAGGTTAGAATTAATATCCTCTTGTGAAAACTTCAAGGCGGCCTCACTCATCTGGCCCCTAATATCCATCCATGGGGCCAGATTTGGGATGAGGAAGAAGTCGGTATTTTTAACCTAATGAAACTTCTTCCCCTTATATATCTTAGGTTTTAGAAAGATATTTTTCACTGAGATGTTGTAAATTTTCTTGCCTTCCTAAGCAGATTATGCCCATTGTAATTTAATTTAATTTAGGATTCCCTGAATACCTCTCAGCAGTTGTTATGCACACACTGATGATTGTATGGTGCTTCTAATACTATCTTGCTCTTTTTTTATAAAAGTCATTGTACATCTTGTGGTTGTTTATCCCACTTCTCCTGGTGTTCTGCATTTTAACTTCTTATTGTGCTCTTTATCAGCTTTTCTTCCTCCTCCCAGCTTCACTCCACTCTTCAGGGATCTCCACTACAGTTTCCCTGGTGACAAATTCATAGTAGACATTCAATACGTATTTATTAAGTAAATGAATGAACGAATATCTGTAGTAATCACCTTTGTTTTTCAGTCTTAATTCTGGGGTCAGGATATCAAATGCAAACATCATTCACTTTCCCAAGATGGATTTGTTCTGCGCATGAGCCACTTGGACTCCAGGTTCTTCCCCAGGTCCCTGGGATGTCTGGTTTAAGCATTCAGAGCTACCTGCATCTCCATTCTGGCATCCAGGCACAGGTTTGATTCCAGCTGCCTCTCCTCTGGACAGGTTCTCAGGCCACTGAGTAGCTCAGGCTAAGTCCAGCATGTTATCTTTTCTGTGGAGGTCACAGAAACAGCCGTCCCTCTTGCCTGAATGCAGAGCCACACAGGACTTGGTGCTCAGCTCATGGCCCTTTTTCTCCCTTAGCACTCATTAGTATACTAAGCACTTTATATGACTTTCTTCGTGTGCTTGTATTTAGTTCCGCCACCTCCCAATGCATTAAGAATTATCATCATACCCATTTTATAAATGACAAAACTGTGGCACAAAGAGGTTAAGTAATGCACCAAAGTCACAAAGCTGGAAGGTGAAGGATTCCAGCTTCCACCTTAACCTTCCTAGTTGCAGAGACTTTTCTCCTCACTCGTCTATTAAATGTTAACCTCAGAATATTTGTATGGCTGATTGAGACAGACAACAGTGAAAGCATTGTATTAAAGGGCATGGGTTACAATTTTTTTTAAAGATTTCTTAAAACTAAATACCCTTTACACCCACTGTTTGGCAAGCACACATAGCCCCAGACACTTCTCCTGGAGACTGTGATTCCCTAAGCTCAGGAGGGGCTAAGGAACTCTGTGTTTACCGTTCCCTTCAGGTGAAGCCTGTGCTCTGGCAAGTCTTGGAAGCTTTAATGTAGTGGGAAAGTTCTAAAGTGAAAATTGGAAAACTTGGGTTTTCTACACACTGCTCGTGATTCACATCATGATTTTTGTCAATTCATCCAATCATTGTATTAGTCTGTTCTCACACCACTATGAAGAAACACTCACACTGGTAATTTATAAAGGAAAGAGGTTTAATTGACTCATAGTTCTGCATGGCTGGGAAGCCCTGAGGAAACTTACAATCATGGCAGAAAACAAGGAGGAAGAAAGGCACCTTCTTCAACAAGTGTCAGGAAGAAATGCAAACAGGGGTAATGGCAGATGCCTATAAAACCATAAGATCTTGTGAGACTCACTCACTATCATGAGAACAGCACAGGAAAAACTGCCCCCATGATTCAATTACCTCCACCTGGTACCACCCTTGACATGTGGGGATATGGGGATTACCATTCAAGATGAGACTTTGAGTAAGAACACAGCCAAACCATCATGGACCTAAGTTTCCTTATCTGACTAGAATGAGCATTGGCTTGAAAGGCCTCCAAGCTTCCTTCTTGTTCCAGTATTCTGTGTCTGTAAGTTTCTTGTATCTGGCTGGACCAAGCTGTCCCAATGTTAGAGGCTCCCCAACTCCTTCTCTGTACAGTGTGGATTTCACCCCACTATCTGGGACATTATCAAAACTAAGGCCTACACAGTCATGCAAAGCAGATCCTTATAGCTTACATGCAGAAGTTGAGAAGAATGGATTTGGGATGCTGTAACACTTGGCTGAAAACGTTGATGGCAGTCTTATCAAGGAAAGAAAGTACAGCTCCACCAACACAAACCTGGGTGCCCGAAGACCCTCGCCTTCCTAAACAAGGTCTCCCACCCCAATAATGAGTAATCCTGAGAACTAATAGTCCTCAGGACTCTCGACATTGTTAATTTGCCTAGCAATGTAGCAAATAGAGATCAGACCCTTCCTTCTTTTCCTTTGTGCCTTCTTGAAATACACAAGCACTGCACATGTGCACACACACACACACACACACATACACACACATACATGTGTAGTTGGTAGGTCCAGCAATTTCCAGCCCAATTAGAGTGGGACTACTCTTCTGCACCATTGTGCAAATGAGCACACAATCAAGATGGACAGGTAATTCCTTCAGAGATGCACAGCATGGAAGTGACAGACGGCAGAGAACTGCTCTTTCTCAGCAAATAATCTTGATATTGACAAAAATCTCAGGGTCGATAGGCATTGTGTACATTCTACCTCTCCATTTCTGTCCCTGGCTTCTTGGTACATACAAAAAGATGTCCTAGGCAAGCCCAGAGAGTGGGAACTACAAGTGATATCTTAACAGTTTCCTGCCCTAGCAATTTTTACCCAGAACTTCAGCTTCTCCCAAATTGCCTTAAAGAGTACATTTCATTCTAACTAGCTTCCTGTATAATATTCAATAGTCATTTTTAAAAGTGTCCCCAGTCCCATGTTAGAGATGTTTCGATTCTTGGGTTGGATCAAAGGACTTAATTATTTTACCAGTGGGCAGTTTCAACAGAAATTATAGCCCCAGCCCTGGGTACATCTCTTAGACCTATCTGCAAAATAATAATGAAGAGTGAGTGTGTTCTTAAGAGTGTGGACTTTACGTCCATACTACATAGATTCAGATCATAGCTCAGCCACTTTCTAACACTATAATCTTGAGCAACTTACTTAATCTATTTCTTGGTATTTTTATCTGTAAAACAGTAATAAGTGTCTACAAGTCCTAAATCTGTTATAAATATTTAAATAACGTTCTGATGCATCTAAATACCTTTAAAAGAGGCTTGGACAACCAAAGAAATGATTGGGTTTGAGAGTACTTGCTTTCTAATTTAACCAACAATGTTCTATTGTGGGCAAATATATATAACATGAAATTTACAATTTATACTATATTTAAGTGTATAGTTCTATGGCATTAAGTATGTTCACATTGTTATGCAATCATCACTACCATCCATCTCCAAAACATCTTCATCTTCCTCAACAGAAGCTCTATACTCATTAAACACTAACTCCCTTTCTCTCAGCCCCTGGCAACCACTATTTTATTTCTGTCTCTATGAATTTGTGTCTAGGTATCTCATATTAATGGAATCACACAGTATTGGTCCTTGTGTGATGGACTTATTTTACTTAGCATAAGTCTTCAATTTTCATCCATGTTGTAGCATGTAATTCTGCATCAAGAATTTTCTTCCTTTTAAAGCTCAAAAATATTTAATTTTCTCTACATACCACATTTTGTGTATTCACTCCTCCATCAATTGACACTTGGGTGGTTTCCACCTCTTGTCTATCATGAATAATGCTGCTATGAATATTGGTGTACAAATAATTGTTTGAGCACCTGCTTTGACCTCTTCTGGATGTATAACCAAAAGTGGAATCACAAAATCATACAGTAATTCTATATTTACTTTTTTTTTTTGAGGTGGAGTCTCGCTCCATCGCCCAGGCTGGAGCACAGTGGGGCGATCTTGGCTCACTGCAACCTCTGCCTTCCGGGTTCAAGCTATTCTCCTGCCTCAGCCTCCTGAGTAGCTGGGATTACGGGCATGCACCACAAAGCCCAGCTACTTTTTGTATTTTTAGTAGAGATGGGGCCTCACCGTGTTGGTCAGGCTGATCTCGAACTCCTGACCTCATGATCCATCCACCTCGGCTTCCCAAAGTGCTGGGATTACAGGTGTGAGCTGTCGCACCCAGCCCTATACTTAATTTTTTAATTTTTTTTAAAGATTTGACTGTTTTAAAGATTTGTGCTGTTTTGTACAGTGTCTGCATCATTGTACATTCCACCAGCAGCAGTACACAAAGGCTCCAATCTCTCTACATCCTCTCTAACACTTGTTACTTTCTGAGTTTTTGATACTAGCTATCCTGTTGGTGTGAAGTGGTATTTCTTCATGGTTTTTATTTGCATTTCTGTAATGCTCAGTTCTTTTCATATGCTTGTTGCCTGTTATTATACCTTCTTTGAAGAAATGTCTATTCAAGTCTTTTTCCGTAATTTTTAATCAGATCATTTGTTTTTTGTTGATATTGTTGAGCTGCAGGAGTTCTTTATATATTCTGGATATCAATTGCTTATCAGATATGTGATTTGCAAATATTTTATCCTATTCCATAGGTTGTCTTTTCATTCTTTGATGGTGTCCTTTGATGTGTAAAAGTTTTTAATCTTGGTGTGGTCCAACATATCTATTTTTACCTTTGTTGTCTATGCTTTTGGTGTCATGCAACAAATGCTGTTTAAAGGCTTATTCTGTGGCAGCCATCATTCTAAATTTTTACAAATGGTGATTCATTGAATCCTCACCAATGAGAAAGAGGAAAGCAGCTCTTGATTCTGGGAACAGACCTGACACTAACATCTAGGCTTAGGTGCATTAGGAGCTGGCTTATCCCTCACAGCTCGGTTGTAGTGTTCTCCCACTGAACACAAACAATCTTACAGAACACCAGCACAAGGAGTGACATGAAATAAGGTGACAAGAAGACCACACCATGATTTCGCCTCAATACAGACAAAACCAAAGTCACTGTCCAAATGACAAAAATACAAAACATCCCTCTCTCTAGGCTAAAATGAATGACTACTGTTTTGTTTTTTTTCTTTTTTTGAGACAGAGTCTCTCACTATTGACCAGGCTGGAATGCAGTGGTGTGATCTCGGCTCACTGCAGCCTCCATCTCCCTGGCTCCAGCAAATTCTCCTGCCTCAGCCTCACGAGTAGCTGAGATTACAGGTGTATACTACCACACCCAGATAATTTTTGTGTTTCTTAGTAGAGACAGCGTTTAACCATATTGGACAGGCTGGTCGAAAACTCCTGACCTCAGGTGATCCACCTGCCTTGGCCTCCCCAAGGGCTGGGATTACAGGTGTGAGTCACCTCACCCAGCCCACAAGCCCTTCCTAACACTCTTACTGAGGCATCATTCTGGCTCCTCTTGTGTGCCTTCTCCCTCCTTGCAATGAGTTAACTGTGTTTGGCCACTGTGTGCTCCTGCCTGGTGGCATTTTGGCTGGAGGACATGGACACTATTATTCTGTGAGTTGGGATTATTATCCCTATTGTACAGGGGGGAAAACTGTGACAGTGATGTTAAGTAACTTGCTGTAGGATACATAGTTATTAAGCAGTACAAGAACTTGACCCAAAGAAATTAGTCTCCAGAGTGATAAGTATTTAGAAATTTAAGTGAATTTTAAAAAGACAATTCTAGAAAAAAAATATTCAAGAAATAAAATGTAATCATCATTTACCGCATGGCCCAGCTCTGAAGAGCATTTATATGGCCATACTAATGCACACATTGAATAATGACCTAGCTGTTAAATCAGAAGAATGAGAAGATACGAAGGCTGGGCAGGTAGAGGAAAAAGCCAAGACCTGTATCTTTTGCAGTAAGAAGTTACTAGATAATGCAAGAGCTAACGAAATAAAATAGAAAATGCAAGAAATAGCAGCAAAGCATGTTATTTATAGAACTGGAGATAAATACCAAAATAATCAGCTAAAAAAAGGTAAATGTGGTTACTGTTGGGAAGGAAGAAATTGGCAGAGATGGAAGAAGTTTGCTATTTTTGAAACGATCATTGTAGGACAATTTAATTCTTTAAAGTGTGTGCATTTTTTTCTTCTGATGAAAAGAAAACATTTACAGGAGATTGGGCATGCAAAACACTTAATACAATGTTAAAACCCCAAAATGGTAGCCGTTTAATTTCCTCAAATATATTTTACTCAACAAATATGTATTGATCAGGGCCGGTGTGTTTGGAATGACATCAGGTGCTGTGAACCAGAATAGTTAGACATTTGGAGTATTTGTGTCAAACCCACAGATTTGTCTGTATCTGCCTCTGTTGATTAGGGAGCCCTGTGGAGTTGCTGGGGCTTTAGCTCTTTATCCCAACACAGCTTAGGATGGCATGAGAACAGAGAAGATACCATGACTACTGTTCCTCCTCATTTCTGACCTTGTATCCATCTAAGCACAGGTACCATCATTTCCCCAGAGCTTTCCCAACCAACTCAGCCCAACTAGAGCTTTCCTTTTTCAGAATTACAGACCAGCCTTATAGTCTGCCTTATTCAATTTAGCACCTCATTGCATTCTGATTTGTAGTATTCTCTTGGTGTTTCGTGCATACAAGTCACTTGTGTCAACATTAAATTGTCACCACTTAAAGACAAGGGTCTTTGGTCTTTTTGTGTCCTTTAGCAGATGGTGCAAGTAGAGATAAGCTCAAGAGCTAGATCCTTATTGATCTAGCTTTAGAAGGACAACATTAAACTGGCACAATAAAAAGATGGCAGGAGCCCCCACTAAGTCCTTTGGATTTGGGCCTGTTGACTGCAGGTCACTGTAATGTTTTTAGATCTGAGACCATCTGTGATTATGGGTGTGAGCTTGATCACATTTAGAAAGAACAGAAATGTTGAGAAAAGAATTGTGTTTGTCTAATCTGCTGTTTTCCTTGGAAAGGACAGAGAGATGTGGATCCAAAAGAATAGTTCTTTCTTCATTTGTGTAGTAGCTGCTATCCCAAGTTGATGTTGCCTGGAAATAGTTGCTTCCATTAATAAGTGTTTTTGTGGGGCACAGCTATAATCTAGGAACTGAGCCTGAGGAAGGCATGAGCTTAGCATATGGATTAGTGCGCTGGAGCTGCCATAAGAAAGTACCACAAACTAGGTGGCTGAAAACAACTGAATATTATTCTGTCACAGTTCTAGAAGCTACGAGTTCCAAACCATGCTCCCTCCAAATGCCCTAGGGAAGAGTCCTTCCTTGCCTCTGCTAGCTTGTGGTTGCTGCCAGCAGCCCCTGGCATTCTTTGGTTGTGGTAGCATAACTCCGATCCTTACCTCCACCTTCTAATGGCCTTCTTCCTGTGTGTGTCTGTCGGTGTCCAACTTTCTCTCTTTATAGGGATATGAATCACTGAATTTAGGGCTCGCCATAATTGAGGATAAATTTATTTGAATGAAGTCTGCAAATAACCTTACAAAATCCAAATTAGGTCACATTCCCAGCTATCAGGAGTTAGGACTTCATATCTCTTGGGGAAACACAATTCAGCCCCCAACAGAATCCAATTGAATACTCGGCAGGATAGAGCTACTAGAAATAGCTCCCCGTGTCTTCTCTGTTATTGAATCCACTATGCTCCTTGACTGCATTCACCATTAGATTTAAGTTCGTCGAAGGCAAGAACCCTATTTCCCTTGTGTCTCATTTCATTCTATGAGTTTAGCTAGCACTGAGTCTGGCACATAGCAGATGCTCAATAAATGTTAGGTGAACTAACAAATAGGGCATGCAGTCAAAGGGTGGGGGAAAGGTATGCAGAGGGCATTTGCGATATCCAAAGAATGGTCCAAGAAAATAGTGGAGGCAGACCCTGGCTCACAGGCTGGCTCCCTCTGTCTGCAGTAGGAGAGACAGAATGAAGAAGGCATTTCTGGATGATGGCATAAAGCAACATGAATGGCAAAGAAAGCCAGAAGCAAACAGAGCAAACCAATGTAGTTAATATTTAAACCCTAGAATCTGAATAAACTAGTTAAACATAGAAAAACTGTTTTGTGCGATGCTTTAAAATTCTAGCACAGGCCTTTCCTTTGATTTCCCCGGGGCCAATACCAGCTCTGTCTTTTGTCACTTTCCATCAGATCTTTTGTTTTATGATTTCTGTTGCTTATTATCCTTATTCCTTTCTGGTGCTTGTAAAGCCAACAATGAGGGGGCACATGTATTCTTGATACTGAAGCATTTAGGTGGTTATCACTTAAATTAATGTTTTCTGCTAGAGTTATATTTAGTGGAAAACAATAATTGTTTCTAAGACAGCATCTTGGAGTTGAACCGATTCTATCAGTGAACACTCAAGCATGGGAAGCTAACAATAAAATGCAATGATCAATCGTTCTTCTTTTCTCTCTTCCACTCCAAAGGCAGACTTTACATCCCTTTGCTTTAAAAAACCAAAACGATGATAGAGCACCTTTTTAACACCTCAGCAGAATAGTCCGTTTTCCTATAGAGAAAGATCTCCAGATTTATCTGTATCACGACTCCCCACCCCTCACCTTCACTTTGAATTTGCAAAGATGCTTTTGCATAAGTTATAACCTTGCAGACGTCTGCTTTTGAATTGCATTGATGTCCACTGTAGACTGAGGGCTATGGGACAGGACTATCTTCCTGCATGCCAGCTCCCCGAATAATTCCACGATGCAATCCATGGCATTCACACTTGACTAGGATCGCATTTCAATCTGTTCCATCTGATCGAATACTGTGTTTTCTTCCCGTCTGTGGTAATGGAGCACTCATTCCCAGTTCCCAAGGTTATTTTCATCTCAACGACCTTTTGCGTCTCCCTGGAGAGCCTGACCATTACCCACCCCCCTTTCACTCTGTCTGCTTAGAATATTGCTTTACATGTCTCTCTTTCTGTAATAACCACTGTCTTTGATACATTCCTATCAGTGATTTTGTTCCTGAAGGAGCAGTGATCTCTACCAGTTTGTGACTCTCCCTGTTTCTCTCTGGGTCCTTATTGTGGTCTTACAGCTCAGTTCAAGCAATTTGCTTTTAAAGATGAAAAGAGATAGGCTGGGACACCACCTGTTTAAGACATTAGGATGCTGGGTTTCTGATTTCTTTTGCTAACCTATGCACCTTCTCGTGAAGACTGAAAACCGGTTAGAATATAAGAGACGGAGGATCTGTTGTGAAAATAATTTACAGGGAGGGGAAAAAGTCATATTACACTGGGCAGACTTGGCCTTTTCTGCCGCTCTTTATTGATCTCAAATTGCTGAAAGGGTTCAGAAGATAAAAAGAATCTGTGAAACAAAGAAAGGAAATCATGGTGAAGAAAGAAATGGCCCTGGGTATGGTGGCAGCCGGAGAATCCATCTGAGTCTTAATGCTACCCAAAACTCCCGGTGTCCCCTGGGCAGTCCCTTCTCCTCTTGGACCCTCTGTTTTGTCTTTTGCAGTTTTGGGAGGCTTTGAGTCAGATGTTTTGAAAGTTCTTTTCCAACTTTCAAATATCACGATTCTAGGAAAAAAACAAGAACTAGGCACAACACATTATTCCACTTCCAATGATGTGCTGAGTTGCAGTGTCTGTCGCCTCTTTTTAAAAACACACAGAAACAACTTTTTCCTCCCAAAGAGAGGAAACTAAAGCTGTTGCCCCTTTCTGGATTGGTGATGAGAATGATATTAAATCATCATCATCATCACTTATGTTTGTATAACATTTTCTATTTCAAGGAGCAAGATGATGTTCTTTATTTTAGGTTGCAGACATCTGACCCTTGGTGAAAGGAGCTTGCAAACCAATTTGATTTGTCCTGCTTGGCATTATTTTTAAACTTATGCTTTATTTAGGTGACAATGTTGAAAAACCAAGAGATGTGCATAAACATTCATGATTCTATCCTTCCTGAAATAATAACATACCTAGTAATACCCACCTGCATTACATCATGGCCACAAATCACTGGAGTCCAGTAGAGACTGCCCATTTTAGATCAGGTATGATCTTTTAATTTACTCATGTATGTGGTTTGCATGGCCTTTGTAGCATTTGAACCTTCAATCCCAGTTATCTAGCTTGTTGACCTCGATGATGATGATGATGATGATGATGTTACCACTGCTAATGTCATTAACAGTAATCTCCATCTCCATGTTGGCATATCATCCTTACTTTTAGAAAACGCTATCATGTGCATTACCTATTTAAATTCCCACCACAACCAACTGGTGAGGAAGATATAGAGGGTATTATTTCTTCATTTAACAGATAATCCATTTGTGGGATAAAATTTCAAGCAACTTCTCAATGAGCCATATTTAGTCTAATGATCTCAAACTTTCCACTATCAAGGTCTCTTTTTATTTTTTTTAAATGTACTCTATGTTTTGTAGGACTTTGCCTGCTAGGCACATGGATTAAAAAATGGATTGTTTACTTATTTTGTGTTAAATGAAGATATATAGATAGATAGGTACCTCTAACCTCTATTCCCAATGATGAATTTATTTACCAATTATAACTGCTGATAGACAAATTCTTTAGTTCCTTTGTACAGTTACGCTTTTTTGTTTTTGTTTTTGTTTTTGTTTGAGATGGAATCTCGCTCTGTCACCCAGGCTGGAGTGCAGTGGCACAATCTCCACTCACTGCAGCCTCCGCCTCCACAGTTCAAGTGATTCTCCTGCCTCAGCCTCCCGAGCGAGTATAATTACCCTTCATTTCTGTGCTTTCCTAGCTGAACTTCTTGACAACTGCGTACAATTAGGAGGAAGGAAAGCTTAAGTCAGGTGAGTTTTAGGGATCCTGGACCAAATATCCTTATTACATAGCTGGGGCTTATGCTGACCCGCTAACGTTAGTGCTAAGGGAGTTAGAAGCAGAATTCAAGTTTTTGTTACTGTTTTTGTTTTTGGCATGGGAGATCACCTCACTGCTGGTTCTGAGGTTGGTACTCAGAAGCTGTGGACTGTCAGCATATTTTGATTAAACAACGATCATGTGTTCACCATGTCACAGGCGCTGGGTATTGCCTGGGTTTGAAGATCTATCATCACATCTGAGCCAAGTCCTTGGCTTCCTTCAGGCATTCTGTCTGACGATGATGAGTTCTGAGACCCCGCTGGCCCTGCTAGCCCTGTCTTGCCCACTTCCTCACAGCACAGGATCAGCATGAGATCCCTTTTTCCAGAATAACCCAGACACTTCCTGGACTTGATTGGGTTCTAGCTTGCTTTGGAAATTATTCCAACTTTTACAAAGTGAAATTTCCTATGCTAAGCAAACTCTATTTCTATTTTATTGTATTCTGTTGTCAGATGCCACCAGTTCTTGAAAGGAGTTTGTGATATAACATATTCTTGATTGTAATACGGCATTTTAAGCACATTATGGACTGAATTACAACATTCCATGAGAAAAAAAGAGAAATGCTACATTAAATGTACACATTATTCATAAAGCTTCTAATTCTAGGAAAATTAAACATGAAAAAATATTTTCCAGAACAGATGATCTATAGCACATAGGTTCTTATAAGTCTCAATACAGTTCTTTATAAACACATGGAAGATGTGTGCCCAATTCGTATGCAGGTCTAGAGTAGTATGTTTTGCACAACCTGAATCAAATTAGGTCAGTCTTCTAAGAAACATTCCCATGTTACAATGCAACCAAACTTTGACAGGGCCTCTTGGCAGAGGAGTAGTTTTCCTTTCTTGGATGAAGAACCAAAAATGTAGCACTCTTCATTGTCAACGTGTATACCAAAGCACAGATCATGAAGGGAGAGCTTACACAGAACGGCATCATATCTGCTATCCAGAATCCATTGTGCAGCTGCTTAGGGACAGGAGCGTTTCCATTTTCAAAACTATGTAAGTTTCAGAGGTCAAGCTTAGCAAAGTGGCTTGAGAAGTATGTTCTTCATAGGCTTGGGGAAAAGTTGGAAGACCATGCCCCCATTTTGCCTCTATTACCCTTCTGCAAAAGCCCTCTCTTCAGAGCTCTGAAGTCTCTGTCTTATTCCCATCCCCATTTGGACTGTTGTTACGATGGGCAAGTTCTTTATTTAACTTCTCTGTGTTTTAGTTTCACCATTTATAACACAGAGATAATTATACTTCAAGGTAACTTGTGGAAAAAAAATGCCTCTCCATTGCACAATGAGAAGTGGACACGCAAGTTACCATGATTGTTTATTAATAGTAGTAACATCCCACATGAGCAGTGGAATCAGTACTCTTCCCCACAGAACTCAGAACCTTTGTCCCGAGGAACTCATTTGGACTGACATTAACTCTGAGATTTTGCTGGCAGCGATGTGGTTGGCTGGGTTTCTTCTTGTCTTATGATCTTTTTACTCTTCATCGGCACCTCCTGTAAGTAACTGGGTTTGGGCTGCTCGGAAATCCCTGTCTGTGATAAACAAGGGAAATTTCAGATAGGATGGTAACTCCTCTGTAGCTATTCAGGTCAAAGAGTTGGTAGGTCATAAAAATAATTCACATGCTTCATGTTTAGGGTTTATATATGAATATTTCCATGGTCTTACTTCCTCCAAAATTGGTCATACGAGATCAAGGTGGGATGACAGATGTGGGCAAATCAACTTCAGACAAGTTGAGCAGACTTTAACTTCCTACACTGCAGCAGAAAATTCCTCTCATAAAACAACTAGGCGCATGGATTGAGACCCCTGCCGCGTCCAATTAGACTTCTTTAAAAAGGAACAACCTCTTTAACTTTGTGAGTTTCTGGGGGCTGTTTATCTTTTCATTTTGGCTTATCGCAACTCTTAAATTACCTTAGCATATGCTTCGTTGCTAGTATTTTCTTTTTTTCCATTGCCACAGGAAATAAACAAAAAGTTTTTTTTTTATAAGAGGCATTTCAAAAAAGTGTTAGAGGGAGAAAGAACATTGCTTAATGAAATAAAGAAGAAAATAATTTCCAAAGCTTTTACAACTACATAGTAGGACAATCATTCAAGTATGGGATGCACCCTTAAGCAAGATTAGGTCTTATGGGTGACAGAGGAACTAAGTTTGGTGTGTCAGCCTTGAATTCTTATTACCCTGGTTGTTGCACTTCATACAAATTTAAGATCCAAGCAATTATGCCTAACATGCTTTTGAACGTGGTAAAATCATGCATTTTATGTAGTCAGTAATCAAAGTACGGCAGTGGTTTTTCCATCCAAAGACACAGTCCCATTATGAATAATAGCTCCTAGAGAAATACAGCAAGGTAATGCAATGCAACAGCATAATCATTTATGCATCTACCAAACCTCTTTCACACTGCAAGAACTTCAATAGATGATTCCTTGAGGGCAGAAACTTTCTTATTGATCTTTGGATCTTTGTTACCTAGTAAGCACCATGCCTGGCACATCAAAAAACACAGATGATTAATGGATGGATGGATGATGAATGAAGAAAAAATACTTGCCTCTTTTGGTCTTTGAAGTTTCTGAGTATTACCAATGAAGATACAGAGTATAGGGCAAGGTTCTCATACCTAATAATCAGGCCAAACCAGCACGTTTAATAAAATATTTTTTCATTGATCTTAGACTAAAACCCAGATCACTTATTGTGGCTGGTGTGATTTGGCCAGAGGCTCTTTCTATTCTCCTTTTCTCTCCCAACTCTGTGATACTTCTTTGCGTTCTTTGGAAACACCCAAACCCTTTCCTATGACAGCTTTGTACTTCCTCTTCCATCTGCCCAGGATCTTTCCCCCTATCTTTCCATGGCTGATCTGGTCACTCACAAGGCTCAAGTATCATCCCTTAGATAGTCCTGCCCATCCAAATTTGTTCCCCTTCTCCCTTTCAGTATCCTCAGCATCCAAGAGTGCCCTGCACTTACTATATACTCAATAAATATCTGTTGGGTGATTGACAAATTATTGTCCATATTTTGCAAATATTCAATATGTTACTATTGAATCTTTAATTTAAAAATTACTGAGATTTTTCTACCTCCCAAAGTCCAGTTAAAAAGTAAACAATCAAAAACTCAAAACCAAGGTGAAAATATTTCTTTTGGTTTGTTCTCCTAACTTACCAGAAGCTAAGGGGTTACCTCTTCTACTTGTCCTGAAAAGAGGGAGGGAAAGAAGGAGGGAAGGAAGGAAGGAAGGAAGGAAGGAAGGAAGGAAGGAGGGAGGGAGGGAGGGAGGGAGGGAAGGAAGGAGGGAAGGAAGGAAGGAGGGAAGGAAGGAAAGGGGAAAGAGGAAAAAGGGGAAAGGAGAAAGGAAGAAGGAGGGAGGGAGGGAGTGAGGGAGGGAAGGGAGGGAGGGAAGAAACCTTAGGAAAGACTGAATTAAACATAGTTTAAGAAAAACAAAGTCGTAAAACTTACCAGAGCCTTTAATATGTTTATGTGAACTGAGACTTTCTACTAGAATAGAGGTTTTATTTGTCAGTTATTTGACGAGACAGCATTTTAGATATATATATTATATATATATATAATACATATAATATATATTTATATAATATATATAATATATTATATTATATAAATATATATATATAATATATATATATTATATATATATATATGGTACTTTAGATTCTGGGGTACATGTGCAGATCATGCAGAATTGTTGCATAGGTATATACATGGCTATGTGGTTTGCTGCCTCCACACCCCTGTCACCTATATCTGGCATTTCTCCCCACATTATCCCTCCCCAACCTCCCTACCCCCCACTGTCTCTCCCCTAGTCCCCCCAACAGACCTCAGTGTGTGATACTTCCCTCCCTGTGTCCATGTGTTCTCATTGTTCAACACCCGCCTATGAATGAAAACATATGGTGTTTGATTTTCTATTCTTGTGCAAGCTTGCTGAGAATGATGGTTTCCAATTCATCCATGTCCCTACAAAGTATACGAAGTCATCATTTTTTATGGCTTCATAGTATTCCATGGTGTATATTTCCCTGTCCAGTCTATCATCGATGGGCATTTGGGTCGGTTCCAGGTCTTTGCTATTGTAAACAGTGCAGCCATGAACATACATGTGCATGTGTCTTTATAATAGAATGATTTGTAGTCCTTTGGGTATATACCCAGTAACGGGATTGCTGGGTCAAATGGAATTTCTATTTCTAGTCTGAGGAATCACCACACTGTCTTCCCCAATGATTGAACTAATTTACACTCCCACCAACAGTGTAAAAGTGTTCCTATTTCTTCACAGCTTCTCCAGCATCTGTTGTCTCCAGATATTTTAATGATTGCCATTCTAACTGGTGTGAGATGGTATTTCAATGTAGTTTTGATTTGCATTTCTCTAATGACCAGTGATGAGCAATTTTTCATATATTTGTTTGCCTCATATATGTCTTCTTTTCAAAAGTGTCTGCTCATGTCCTTCGACCACTTTTGAATGGGTTTCTTTGTTTTTTTCTTGTGAATCTGTTTTAGTTCTTTGTAGATTCTGGATATTAGCCCTTTGTCAGGTGGCTAGATTGCAAAATTTTTTTCCCATTCCGTTGGTTGCTGGTTCAATCTGATGATTGTTTCTTTTGGTGTACAGAAGCTCTGGAGTTTAATTAGATCCCATTTGTCTATTTTGGCTTTTGTTGCCAATGCTTTTGGTGTTTTAGTCATGAAGTCCTTGCCTATGCCTATGTCCTGAATGGTTTTGCCTAGGTTTTCTTCTAGGATTTTTATGGTGTTAGGTCTTATGTTTAAGTCTTTAATCCATCTGGAGTTAATTTTAGTATAAGGTGTCAGGAAGGCATCCAGTTTCTGCTTTCTGCACATCTAGCCAGTTATCCCAACACCATTTATTAAACAGGGAATCCTTTCCCCATTGTTTGTTTTTGTCAGGTTTGTCAAAAATCAGCTGGTTGTAGATGTGTGGTGTTGCCTCTGAGGCCCCTGTTCTGTTCCACTGGTCTATATCTCTGTTTTGGTACCAGTACCATGCTGTTTTGATTACTGTAGCCTTGTAGTATAATTAGAAGTCAGGTTGTATAATGTCTCCAGCTTTGTTCTTTTTGCTTAGGATTGTCTTGGCTATGCAGGCTCTCTTTTGGCTCCATATGAAGTTTAAGGTGGTTTTTTCCAGTTCTGTGAAAAGGGTCATAGGTAGCTTGACAGGGATAGCATTGAATATGTAAATTACTTTGGGCAGTATGGCCATTTTCACAATATTGATTCTTCCTAAGCATGAGCATGGAATGTTTCTCCATCTGTTTGTGTCCTCTCTTATTTCCTTGAGCAGTGGTTCATAGTTCTCCTTGAAGAGGTCCTTTACATCCTTTGTTAGTTGTATTCCTAGGTATTTTATTCTCTTTGTAGCAATTGCGAATGGCAGTTCACTCATGAACTGGCTGTCTGTTTGTCTATTATTGGTGTATAGGAATGCTTGTGATTTCTGCACATTGATTTTGTGTCCTGAGACTTTGCTGAAGTTGCTTATAAGTTTCAGGAGATTTTGGGCTGAGAGGATGGGGTCTTCTAAATATATAATCATGTCATCTGCAAATAGAGACAATTTGACTTCCTTGTTTCCTAATTGAATACCCTTTATTTATTTTTCTTGCCAGATTGCTCTGGCTAGAACTTCCAATACTATATTGAATAGGAGTGGTGAGAGAGGGCATCCTTGTCTAGTGCCAGATTTCAAAGGGAATGCTTCCAGTTTTTGCCCATTCAGTATGATATTGGCTGTG
>NW_016107401.1:5753573-5786362 GCF_001604975.1 Cebus imitator
CCCTTCCCTTCCCCTTCCTCCTCTCCCTCCTTCTTCTTTCTCTGAGTACTTTTGAGACTAATCTTTGATGGCATACATTTTGGGAACCAATATAATAGGAACCACCATCTGCTGAGCATTTTCTGTCCCATAGGCACTGTACTAGGCATTTTAAGTTCATCACTTGCTTTGGTTCTGGTCCTTTTATTAATGAAAGAAATGAGCCTCACAGAGTTTAGCTAACTTGACCAAATGCATGTAGCCATCAAATCAAGCACAGCAGCTAGGATTTGAACTAATGCTACTTGATTGCAGGGACTTTGATCTTCTCACTGCTATGTACTACTTCTTAAAATATTCTAATTGCTTAAAGCAGAAGTTCTCACTCTCAAACACATACAAAGCTTATAAAATACACATTTCTGGGCCCTATACCAGATTTTTTTATTCAATAGGTCTGGGTTGGGATCCAAAAATTTGCACATCTAGCCAGCTCCCGGGTGATACCTGCTAATCTGGCCTGGGCCCACATTTTGGGAACCATTGACTTAAAGCCCCACAATTCCTGTTTAATGATCTTTGCAATAATGCTATTAGAAGCTGAAGAACCTGAAGATATTTTCGATTAGTTTATACTTTCTTCAATAATGCAGAGAACTAAATAACAGAGAACTAAATAGTTTAATTCCACAAATGTTTATTGAGCATCTGCTGTTATAGATGTTATGCAACGTACAGGAAATCTGAGATAACCAAGACCAACTACTAGGCCTTAAGGGGACTTTAGTCTAATTAGTGGCAGCATGAAGTGGATGAGGCTTTAGGAAGAACAAAAGCAAACAGATAGTTGTGACTCAGCACATCAGGCGCTCTGATAGATGTCGATCCAGTGCCAGCATGGCACATCGCGGCCCTCCTCACCTGGGCTAGAGCTGGGAATGGGGAAAGCCTTCCCACAGAGATGGCACCTGATTGGCATCCTAAATCATGATCAGTAGTCAGCTGGTGGGGAGGACTTCAGGAAATGCCAGCAGCAAGTGCAAAGGCATGGAGAGAAGAAAAAACATGGGGCCTTTGGGAAAAGCTTGAATAGCTAAAAGAACGACTAGCACACAGATGTGTCCAGATTTAGGTTACCAGAGGGGCATGATTGGATTGAGGCTGGAAACTGACTGTGAAGGCCCTCATCTGCCTTCCGAGGATTATGCACATAAGTCAGAGCAATTTTTAAGAGAGCTCATGGTTAAGACAGGTGGCTTCCAACCAGGACACATGACACCTACTATTCTTCAGGCATGCATTCCTTTTGTAAATAATTTTGCGATTATACTGGCTGATGAAGGCAGTACAAAGAGTACTGAAACACTGAATCTGTCATCTAGGAAGAAAAATAAAACATTTACAATCTATCCAATATAAAGGTGGAAATGTGCCCTTATTAAAAAGCATGGAGACATAGAAAGAAGTCTTGGAATGGCAAAGAGGGAAAGGTCGCTCCATTTATGATAACTCTGGTAAGAGAGTCAAAGATGGGAAGCAAAGCAGTTGCCATTATCCACCCCGCAATACCTTATGGATATTTTTACAGACGGTTCTCTTAGTCACCTCAAAGAGTGCTGGGATGGAAGCTGGGGGAAGTGGAAACTCCGAAAGCTGTTAGAGAGGAATTGCCTTTAGAATCATGCTTGCTTTTTCCTCCTTGCTAAAATATCCAGAAAATAGCTAGCATGTGCGTTTCCCCTGCCTGATTAAAGGGTGCATGTGCAAGTCTCTAAATAATTGCTGCATGAATCTTTATAACCACCCGAAATGAGCTTAACTCGGTTGGTCTGCGATGGCAGAAAGGCTTATAATGTGAGGCTCATCATTCTATCACGCTTCAAAGAATGGGAGGCAGAAGCCCTGTTCCATTCTCCCCTCGCTTCCTGATTAATCCACACTTTTAGAATATGAGTAAGAGCTGACTGATGAGCTGGTTTAGTTTAGCTTTGTAGGATTTTTCCTCCAATTTAGCAAGCAATGAGGACCCGCACTATTTCTACTCTTTCATTTGATTCTTAAGTCTCATTTATGCCATTAGCTGAACTGGTACCTTTTTTTCCCCCTCCTGCTCAGAATTCAGAGACTTGTCCTTCTTGTAATTATAAAGTCCTCACAATCAAGACAGCCCTGGTAAACTTTGCTTTTTGGCACAAAAACAATATTAGCTAAAGAACTGGTTGTAGCACAGATGCTTAGAAAAAGTAGGAAAAAAATCAGGTCTTAAAAAGATTTATAAACCCCATTTCAGGTTGTATTCATCATCTTCCTTTCTTGCTATAAACCGTGGAGAATAAGGGATGCTATTTACAATGATCCCTGTCAGGAGATGTTAAATACAGACTTATCTGCCTGCCAGGTCACAAGTACCTTTAAAACCTAAATGAAATGAAAGAAGAGAGACCGCATGTTTCCCAGTAATGGGATATTCCAGCCATAGTCTCATCGGCATCTGTAGTCTTTATCCCATTTGTGAGGACTGCCTCAGGTTTGTCCAAGTGTCCTTATTTTAAAAGAAAGATATACAGATATATAGATATATAGATTCTGAGAGCTAAGTAGGTAAATATAGGTAGGATGGTAAGGAGAGAAAGAAACAGGGAACTAAATTTACGAGCCTGGGAAATGTTTTAGGAATTTGAGTTGGGTAATACATAGTAATTTTCTTTTTGGCATCTCCTGGGCCCCTGGTACCACCCTAAACATTGGAAGCAGAGTGGCAGTGTGAACTCCGGCCCCTTCATAGTGGGCACGGTGATTGGCGAGACGAAGGATTTGCCCACAGAAGACATGACTTCCTCCTACCTGCTGCTGATCTTGGTTTGTCGTTCAGGAGCTCTTTGCCATAGCATTACTTAGGACTCCTTAGTTTTACCCAAACTTAATGAAATGTGGCTTTCCTCTCAATGAACCACCTTCAAATGTTTCCAATAAAGAGAACAATTTCATGCCATGGTTCTGAGGTTTGGTTCCCACAAACCACAACATCACCGGCTCCTGGAAACTAGTGAGAAATGCAAGTCCTCAGCACTCTACCGTCCCCCTTCCTTGGACCTAGGGAACTGGAAACTCTAGGGGTGGGGCCCAGCAAGTGGTGGACCCACAGCTTTAACCAGCTTTCCAAGGAGTCTAATATATGCTAAAGTCTGAGAAGCACTGATCTAGTAGCTTGGATATGCTTAGCTATCCCTTAAAGCTTAAGTTGACATCCTTGGCCAGTCACTGGAATCACCTCAGGAGTTTGAAATGATGTAAATACCTGGGTGCCAACCCAGAAACTCTGATGTAATAGGGCCAGGCAGCAGCCTGGGCACCACAGTGTTTAAAAGCTGCCCAGATGCTCTTGAGAAAGAGTTTATATAGAAGCAGGTGGAAGAGGAGCTGCGGAAAAGAGACTGGAGATATACAGACATTTAGATGATTACTGCAAGACCTAAACCAGGCTCTCAGCATTAAGAAGAACCTTGCCTAAGGCTGAGTCACTGGGGATAGGAGTTGCCCAGGAACTTGGACATGAAAGAAGGTAGAGAGCCCACAGACTGGATGAATGTGGAGGGAAACGAGGAGGAGAAGTCAAGGATAGCTTTGAGTTCTTGAGCATGGCTAAAATGATGAGGCTTTTCTTAGGAAAGGCAAGAATGGGGACTGGGAGGGAAGGAGATCTTTGTTTGTGGGGCATGGGAAATAAATTTGAATCTGAAAAAGCGTGGATTCAGTCTATTAATGATTCCTAATAAGAAAGGCATCCTAATACTGTAGACCCATTGCTTTCAAAGTAATAATATATATTTATGCCCTTCTGATAAACAATGTGCCTATAATACATGTACTTAGGGAAAAAAATTATGGTTACCTTATCCAATGACTTTTTATTTGTTAATGTGATTCTGGGTGGAACTCATGAGATTTATAGTCTGCTTCCAAGTTCTTGAGTTCTTTTCTAAAGCCTAGGGTGGGGTGGGGTGGGGAGGAGAGATGAGGAAAACAAAATTATTTAAATTATCTTATAGAATTTATTTCATTTATATTTTTATATTTACATAAAGTTTTCTATAAACAGGTAATTCTCTTCCAATTAAAAAAATGAATAAGACAACTAAAAATAACTGTTCTTTTTTGAATACTTTATACAAAATTTCTTCATTTTATCATCACTTGAGGGTGTCATCAATGACAAAAAAAAAAAAAAAAGAAAAAGAAAAGGGGTGGATTGGCTAGATGGTCATATCCAGCAGGCAGCTGAAAGTTTGGGTCTGGATTTCAGGGAAGAGAGACAAGAGGGAAGAAAAGAATGAAAGGGAAGAGGAGAGAGAGAAATGAAGGCAGAGAAGAAGAGACAATGACAAATGCTGAGAGAGATTTTGCATTTTTAAAGCTTGTGACAAGAATGCCATTGCTGAAAGAAGAGCATTTGCTAGAAGGAGAAAAGAGGAAAAAGGGGACTGAGCCTCCAATAATGCCCCTAATGCAGGGGAAAAAATGGAAAGAAAAGAAGAAAGCAAATGGGGCAAGAGTCAGGAGAAGAATCCCGTAAATGTCGCATTAACAAAGCTAAAGAAAGGGTGGGTTGGGGGATGGGTCAATTGCCAGCAGAACTAAACGCTGAAGACAGGCAAGGAGCATGAGATATTTCAGTCAAGAAAGCATGCAAAATTGTCGATAATAATAACAATAATAATAATAATTAGGACCAGGTGCAGTGGTTCATACCTGTAATCCCAGCACTTTGGGAGGCTGAGGTGGGCAGATCATGAGGTCAAGAGATCAAAACTATCCTGGCCAACATGGTTAAACCCTGTCTCTACTAAAAATACAAAAATTAACCCAGCGTGGTGGCGTGTGCCTGTAGTCCCAGCTACTCAGGAGGCTGAGGGAGGAGAATCACTTGAACCTGGGAGGCAGAGGTTGCAGTGAGCCAAGATCGTGCCACTGCACCCCAGCCTGGTGACAGAGCGAGACTCTGTCTCAAAATAATAATAATAATTGGTATT
Organism: Cebus imitator; assembly: GCF_001604975.1. Classification (NCBI taxonomy): domain Eukaryota; kingdom Metazoa; phylum Chordata; class Mammalia; order Primates; family Cebidae; genus Cebus; species Cebus imitator. Next base: position 5,758,583 of record NW_016107401.1, read on the forward strand.
CATAATGGATTTATCACGTGCCAGGCTCTTGGCCACGTGCTTTGCATGAATTCAACAACAATTTTCCAAGCATTAGGTATCTCCATTTTCCAGATGAGGAAACAGAAGTGTTAGGTACCTTGCACAAGGTTATACAGAGAAAACTTGGTGGAGTGAATTCAGGCAGTCCAGGTCCTGAGAGACTCCTGACCTCTCTGTGGAAACCAGAGTGACCCATTTAGAGGACAACACATGGGTGGGAAATGTATGGGTGGGAAAACCAGCAGGTGCCCGAAGTCTCTGTCCACGTGGATAAAAACATCTCCCCAGTTGTTCCAGATAGAGTTCTATTGCACAGGAAGCAGATTCCCTTTCTGGAGTGAATGTCACTGGGCACATGAGCAAGCGCGCATTAGGATGGAGCAAAAGAATGGCACCCAATTCTTACAAAAAGTTGACATTTGAAAAAAGAGAATTAAATAAAAGCAAGTATGTTAAATTAATTTGAAAGGCCTTGTTTAAATCCATTCACGCAAAGGCGTTCTCAATTAAGGCTTTTATTCTACCCTAAGCTTAGTTAGTTAGTGAGGCAGCTCGGAGCAAATTCCGGATGATGCCAGGAAAAATTCATTTCACACCTGAAATGCTTAGACCTCATACCGTTTCTTACAGTATCTTTCTGTCTGTGCCCTCAATCAACTAAAAAAAAAAAAGAAGGGGGGAAACAAGGAATGATATCTTTCTCAGGAAACATGGCACCGAGGCAAATGTTTTCCCTTGGTGCATTAGAAAGCCCTTAGATGTGAGAAGCTGGTGAGCTATGAAACAGCACTGGGACTTCCCCTGCAATTAACAACAAGGAAAAAAAATCAAAGCACTTTTCCTACATGAAACCACCGTCACTTATGTGGGGGAGGAATTATTATCTGTATATCATAAAGGTGGAGATTGTGGTACTGAGAGGTTAAATGATACTCCCAGCAGTCAAGAGAAAAAACTTTTCCAGACTTGGCATGAGGACTTCTCTATTTGTATATGTTTTCTCATTAGGGCTGCTCTGATGATCCAAATAAAAGTTGGGTGTGGGGGTAATGATTTATAAGCCCAAGGTTTTTTAAAACATCATTTCTCATGTTTGGAAGTGAAAATTGGCTGTGAGAATGCCTCGAAAATGAGCCTGGATAGATGAGGCTGACGCAGTTTTTGAAGTGGAAGGAGTGGAGGATTGGCCTTGTTTTCAAACTGCTAATTTTCTTGTTAATCACTGGGTTGGTTAATAACCACCTAGTTATGACCGTGGCGGAGAAAGATGGTCTGAAATAGGTCAAGCCTTCAGTCGGCCTGGCGTGTCCTGTCTTGATAGAAGGCTCAGGATGCAGGAAGACTGGAGTGATGGGGGAACAGGTGAGGTAGGATTGAGGCCTGGAGAGAAGACGGCAGGGACCACCTGGGGGACTTTTCTGTGGGAGATTGATAGCACTGGATGTACTCCTGGGGGGAGTACTGAAACGTGAAAAAGGCCTGAGATGTCTTTTTTGGAATCTGTGTGCCTTTTAATTCCTTGAATTTTTTTTCGTTAATGACATGAACTAGCTATTTTTCCCTACATTGTAAGAACATGAGAGGATAATTGGAATATGCAGACAAAATTTAAGAAGACCATGAAAACCACCCAAAATTGAACACCCAGAAATGATCACTGTTACCCTTTCGATAGATAGCTTCCTTTTCTCTTTCTCTTTCTTTCTCTCTCTCACACGTTTTTTAGTTTATCTTAATAGTTCCTAACTGAATCATTAGCACCTATAGCAGTTCCTAGCACATGGAAGATGCTCAATAAATGTTTGCTGATGTAAGGATGAAAAAGATACATATTCATTATTTATGGAATAGAATGATGTAATAGGTATTACATAATGCTGCATCATTACATAATTTTACAGTTTTCAAATACCAGGCTGAGCTATTACCTAAGAACACTTCTTTCATATGGAAGCGTACAGCACAATGAACCAGCATGCAGTGACACTGTGTCTAGAGTTTGGGTTCTGAAGTTAATCTGCCTGGATTTGAAACCAGATTCCAACACTTAACTAGCAGTTCTTAATGTGGAAAGCAGGAGCAATACTCATGCCCATCTCATAACATTATGGTGAGAAGGAATAAATTGGTGCATTGAATGGGCTTAGCGGCACACCTGGTACAGTCATGATCACTTGGTGCATAATAGTTATATAATAGTAAGTTATTAAATATTATGCTAGAGCACCGTATTAATGTTCTTCCATCATGCTGGCATATCACAATTTTTAAAAATCTACTTACTTGGCGGGGTGTATTGGCTCTTGTATGTAATCCCAGTACTTTGGGAGGCCAAGGCGGTCCAGAGTTCCGAGGTCCAGAGTTCGAGACCAACCTGGCCAACATGGTGAAACCCCATCTTTACTAAAAATACAAAAAATTAGCCAGGTGTGGTGGCGTGTGCCTGTAATCCCAGCTACTCGAGAGGCTGAGGCAGGAGAATAGTTTGAGAGGAGAATCCAGGAGGCAGAGGTTGAAGTGAGCTGAGATCACACATTGCACTCCAGCCTGGGCGACTGAGTGAAACTCCCTCTCAGAAAAAAAAACAATCTACTTCTTTTTGTCAGGCATTTTTGTTGCTTCAATTTTTTGTTATCTAAAATACTAAAAAGATCCTCCTTATGTAAAAATATCTTTGCATATCTATACTTATTTCCTTAGAATAAAATTATAGAGGTAGAAATATAAGATCAAGAGCAATTACTTTTTTTTATAACTTTATATGCTGCCAACAAAATGTGGTATTAGCATAGAAAGCAACAGTGTATGAGTGAGTCTGTTTTCCCATTACCTAAGCAATGGTGCTATCCTTTGCACATTTCATGCAGGTTCGTTTTGAGGAGCAAATCTCCTTCCATTTCTTGAGGCCATTTTGGGTTAGGCTAAGAGAAACTCCGCCAACATGCAACAGATTTTTAGGAGCAGCTTCTGGGATTTTGCACATGAGGGTGGAATGGGGAGTGGGGTGGAGTGCACGGGCATGTACCCTCTGTCCCAAGAAGCTTCAGTGACTATGAAAGATAAACCAGACTCTCACTCTCAGGAAATCTAAACACTCAAAGCAAAATGTAAAAAGTGTTCTACAACTGTTACAAAGGATTTGAAAACCGTCTCCTCAAGGTGTGGACTGGGGTTGGAATCTGGAAGGGTACCTGGAGAAAAGAACTCTGCCTCTGTCATTGGTGCACTTGGTTGCCTTGTCATTTTAATTACCTTACTCTTCTAGAGATATCAGATTCAAGGCCATTCCAACCTCCTTGGCCCCTAGCTTCTGCCTCTGAGACAGAGATAACATTTCACTTCCTGGGGCTGCCCCAGCATAAGAGGATTAATCCCTCCTACGGAGTTACCTTCTCAAAAAGGAAAACAGATAAGATGGTTGTAGAACTCCTGGGAGAAATGAAATGAGTTGTATAAATAAAGTGTTATGGCAGCCGACTCATCGAGAATGAGAGTCGATGTCACTTAAATGTTTTGGCACTCTCTGTATCTTATGAAGGGGAACCTGTTTTCATATTGCAATACTTCAACTCTGTCTGGAACGTGATTGTGTGTGACAGTTTGCTTTTGTACTCCCCCACTTTATATAAAAGGAGCAGGGCATTTAGGTTGGCTGTATTTGTTCTGAACAGGAAAACAAATCTGGCATTTTTACATATTATTCTGTGCTCCTGGGAAAAACAGCTCTGACAGCCTAAGGGAAATGCAGCTCAAATGGTAGCTATTCCCATGAACGTTTTGTTGTACTTTAAGTAAATCCACCATAAATGATAAGTATTTGAGGGGATGGATGTGTCAATTAGCTTAATTCAATCATTTCCCATTGTATACATATATCACAGCATCACTTTATACCCCATAAATATGTAGAATTATAATTTGTCAATATTCAATAAAATTTCAAAAAAACTAGAAAACATATATATAAAATAAAGATGCTTTCATGCAAAAAAAGAGTATATCTGATATTTGACTGGATAGTGCATCCATTCACCTAATAATGATGCACACCTACCCCAAGCCAGCGCTCTTATAAGAATTATGGGCTCAACAGTACCCAAGAAAGATGTGGCCTTCTGAGTTCATGAAGCTTCTATTCAAAGAGAAATTTAAAATTTTGGATTAATAAAAATATGATGATTACCAATGTGAGAGCTAGGTCAGAAACATACAGGGTGCTGAGGCAGAGAATGACATGAAGACACCTACTCAGGTAGAATGGAGAAAAGAAAGGCTTTTGAGGTAACTTTCTAACTGAAACTGAAAAGTGAAACTTCGGTCACCCATGTGACAAGGTTTGGGTGGCTGGGGTCCGGGTGGAGGAAGGGAGGGCTATTTTCAAGTCAAGGAAACAGCATGGAAAAGGACCTAAGACAGGAAGCAGAAAAGCTCTTGGTTTTGTTGAGGAACTAGAGGAAAATGCGTACAGCTCCCATGTAACCACGCAGATGAGAGAAGTTTGAGGGGAGACAGAAAAGTAAGTGGATGTCAAACCTGCAGCATCAGCAACATCTAGGAGTTTCTTAGACATGGAGAATCACAACCTTAGAACTTCTGAATTTTGATCATCAAGTGGTTCCTGGGAAAGCACATCAGTGTTGACTATGTGCTGAGGCAAGCCATACCCAGAGGTTTGGGTTTGGATTTTCACTGCAGTGGAAGTTATTGGTGGATTTTAAATGGGGTGTGGTATGCTCAAACACATATTTAAAGATCACTCTAGCTGAAAAGAGGATTGCAGGGTGGCAAGAATTGAAATGGGGGACTAGTTAGGAGGCCATTAAAGTAATTCATCTGAGCGGTCAGTTTAATCTGGACCAGATGGCAGAGAAATTCCAAGCATTGCTATGTGCCTGGCAGCTTGTCTGCTGTCTCGTGATTATTGGCAAGCAGAAAAATATGTGCCTATTTATGCCCCCCAGGCAGGAAAATAGAAAATTGTTTCCCCTAATTTAGATACTTTGTCTTAGAACTCTTGGAGCGTCAACACCACTAAGGGGTTGGATTAACCAAAGTGTACCACGTCTTTAGGAGCATGGGTTATAGTATCATGAGAGCTGCATCCCCATCTGCCACCCCACATCCTACCTGGGCAATGGTGAGCAATCACCTAGACTCTGTGTCTTGGTTTCTTTATTAGTACAGCAGGTATAAAGATAGTACAACACTGCTTTCCTCAGTACATTGATATCTGTGTTAATTGAGAAAATGCACTTAACTGGCAAAGTAATTTAATAAGCGCTCTGTAAAAAATAAACTATTAATATTAGTAATATTATTTCACAATAATAATAAGTAAAGAGTCCCTACCACACGCTGGATACTGATCGAGCTTGCCTGTTTGTATGAGTTACACTGCCCAGCCCTGCTCCACAGATGTGCTAATCAGAAAACAGCATCAGAAAGTGATTAAAGCCAGCTTTTTATTTATTTTTTTCTGTTTCCCTCTGTGTCTCTGTCTTGTATTCAGAAAACTCAGAACTTAAGGAAAGCCCAATGTATAAAACATTTTTTATGATTCCCAGTTCACAGACAAGTTAACTTAACCTGTAAGAAGGGTGACCAACACTGCCAGTTCCCTGGGGACTGTCTGGGTGTTAGCACTGAAAATGCCTCATCTCAGAAACCCTTCCGGCTTGGGCAAGAGGGACAATTGGTCACTTTAACTTCAGGGTTTGTGGTTGAATCACAAGAGCTTCTTTCTCTCAGTGTAATAGCCACAGACTAGGTATAATCTTGGACAACTCTAAGCTTCAGGTTCTTTATCTGTAAAACTGACATGCATGTTTCAGGACATGGTTGTAGGATAAAATCAGACAGCATTTCATAAAACACATGATCAGAAATGTTGAGTCCCTAAATGATCTCGTGCAATTATTACTAGGTGGAATTATTACTAGGGTGTCTGTAGGTAGAAAAATTAGAGGTAAAAAGAAAGAAACCCCCAAATGCAAACGTGACTGTTTCCTAGAAACCCTCTCTCAGTGCCTATTCTGTTTTCAGACAGTTAGAAATACACAGGTCATCTAAAAAATCAATTTTCGGCTGGTCGCGGTGGCTCATGCCTGTAATCTCAGCAGTTTGGGAGGCCAAGGGAGCTGAGGATCACCTGAGGTTGGGGGTTCGAGACCAGCCTGACCAACATGAAGAAACCCCGTCTCTACTAAAAATACAAAATTAGCCAGGCGTAGGTGGTACATGCCCATAATCCCAGCTGTCTGTGAGGCTGAGGCAGGAGAATCACTTGAACCCAGGAGGAGGAGGTTGCGGTGGGCCGAGATCGTACCATTATACTCCAGCTTGGGCAACAAGAATGAAACTTAGTCTCAAAAAAAAAAAAAAAAATCAACTTTCAACTTCATCCTTTTGTGGCTGGAAAAGTGCAGAAATAGGCACTATTTAGGAGGCATTTAGGATACATGGAGTTACCGAGAATCAATCTTCACTGGGATGGGAGGTTAGACCTGTTGAATGAATAAAAATGAGCCATCATGAAAGATGATAATGAGAAGCTAAATTCATACCAGCTCGTAACAGTGGTATGCTGTCAGTTAGCTGGGCTAAGGCTGAGATTTTTCAATGAGAGCATCTGGCTTAAAAACTCCACAGGAGGGGCTGGGGGTAGAGGAAGAAAATTCAGGAAATCCCTATGAGACCTTTTTAAATTTAGCACCCAAGGCACTAATATGAGAATATACCAGCGTGTGGATGAGAAAACGAGGCAGTCTTTACAAATAGGAGAATTTGGGATATCTGTGTTTGAGAAATTCTTTTGGACAAAAGTGGAGAAAATGACATTATCTGTAATTAGAAATAATAATGTGTAATTGGTTCATTTGCCATATTTCTACAGTTCTGATTTAGTTGAACAATGTGATCATTATGCCACCAGCTTTCAATAGAGGTGTCACAATGAAAAATAATTGCAATATTCCACAATATTAACTGCACCCTAATTGCAAAAGTTTTGAAATATAATTACCATGAAAGCTAATGCGACAGGGAACATTAAGCATAATTAGTGTTTTTTAAAAAAAGGAAAAACTGTTAGGAGCTTGTTATTGTCTAGTAAGGTAGCTTCAAATTAGCTGGCTGTAGAGCACTTTCATCCAGCTTTTCTACAATTTTCATTATTAGCACAGACTGTAATAAATTTATTTGACATAGCTCACACCTGCCAACCCTGCAGGAGATAACTTATAATGTGCGCCAGCCCCAAGATTTCCCACTGAACCTGTCAGAGCTTCCTACAAGGAGGCAGCCAGGAGTGAGGTTATTTTTAAAAAAAATAAATAAAATAAAAACCCTCAATTGCACATTACACAGTTCAGATTTAACACTTAAGCTGTGTTTTAAGTAATTTTCATAGAAAGCCAATGCTCTAGGAATGCAATTAAGAACCCCTTGTGGGTGGTGCTAAACAATCAAATCAGTGAACATTTCAAAGAACTCCTAAGGTGCAAGCCTGCTCTCCAGTGACTAGCGAGCCGCGCCAGGGAGCTGACAATTAGCCCATGCACCTGTTTGCCCAAGTGCAGCCCCTGATTTTCTGAGAAAGGCGCCGCTACCCACCAACCCTGAACTCAGTGGCCACCATCAAACCCCTCAATTTCTTCTTTGACAAAACTACTCAAGGTCAGCGTTTTGAAGCAATCATCTGCACCTCCTACCAACTCTGGCCTCAGCCTGTTTGTAATGAGGCTTAAGAGTCAGGATCTTGACTCCACATAAACCATCTGATGCAGGCAAGGAGTGTACTCTGGGTAGGTACACAACTCCAGGGAGCACCATTCATGTTGTTTTTCATGTAAAGTTGTGCACTGGGGGTGTTCAATGTGAATGGTGCCCCTCGTTGCTTCTTATTTCTCTTTTTTAGGCTCTCTGCTGATTGGCTACATTACATTTCTTTGATTTAAAAACAGAGTCAGGAAAGCTAGAAAAAGGAGGGGGGGAGCAGGTAGTTTTGAGAACTGACATAGAATCTAATTAAAAGAGACCCTCCATCCTAGATGATACAGCGGATGAAATCTAAAATAAAGGAAGCATAGCAACTTAAGAGAGCAGAAGTCTGAAATACTATATTCCATACATTTACATGTTAATTTGAAAAACTCACAGACCCTTGTTTGCAAAGCATTGTATCGAAAGGTGAACATTGTCAGCTTAAATGTGGCCACTAATAACACCAGCTGAATAAAAGGTACAAATAATAGTAGTCAGGAAGAAATAATAACTTTCTTGATCAAGATGGTCTTTCTGCCTTAAGTAATTTTGTTTAGATCACCCTAAAAATAAAAATATATGTTATTATAAATTCTTAGAGCATATTTACAGAACTTAGAATTTACAGCTGGATGTGGTGTCTCATGGCTGTAGTCGAAACACTTTGGGAGGCTGGGGGAGGAGGATAGCTTGAGGCTAGGAGTTCAAGACCAGTCGGGGAAACATAGTGAGGCCCCGTTTCTACAATAAATGAATTATAAAATATATGTTAAAAAAATCTAGGAAGATACGTTATCCCATCTTCTCTCTTGCAGCCCCACCACAGAGATAAAAGTTCCACCAACTTTGCATTAGTAACCATGCAACCAATGATGACACCCTAACTTAATTAAATCTGATTGAGATGATGACATTGAACCTCTTAGGAGAGAGAAATTTCGCTGGTTCACTGAGACACCACGTCTGTAGAAGGATAAGTATAAGAGAGCCAGTCACTTGCCCATATGCCTCAGTTTCCTCATTTGTAAAATGAAGACATTCAATTTGATTATCTCTGTCTGTCTGTAAATCAAAGTGAGTTTTGACTAGAGCATTTCTTCTAATTGCAAGTTTAATACTTGTGGCCAATTATTAGTTCTCAGAATCATTCTGTCCTAGACTTTCTCTTGTTAGAACCACACATTCTGTTAGTAACAGATGAGCCCAAAAATGTTGTCTGGAGACAATTGGCAGGACCTCAGTAGGCTGTAAATCCTTTCAGGAAAAAGGTTCCTTTCCCCTCCCCTCCCCTCCATTCCCCTCCCCCCCCACCTCTCCCCTTCCCTGCCCTCCCCTCAACTCCCCTCCCCTCCCCTCCCTTTCCCTCCTCTCTTCCCTTCATTGCTTTTCTTCTATTTCTTTTTCTCCCTCCCTTTCTGTCTCTTTCTCTCGCTTTCTCTCCCCAACTCAGTCCTCAGCATATGGGTTCTCAACAAATATATCCTGAGGAAAGAGAAAAGAAAGTCCAACCTTGGCAGTTCTCCAGCCAGAGTGTATTGCTTGCTTGGCGAGGAAGCTACCACAGATCAGAGTTAATCTTTAGGTCTGCACGCCATGGGCATCATAGAAGCTTTCCTTAGTTCAGCATTTGAGGCCCATAATCTGCTGAGTACAGTGCCTTTCAATTTATGGAAAGGGGTCATATATTTTAGTGGTTATGCATGACTTAAATAATATTTAATGCTTATTATGATTCCTCAGCGTGACATTTCTGCTGAGTTTTATATTTTCGTTTTCTTTTCTCTTTTTTTAGTAAAAATTGAACCAGTTTTATTCTTTTTCAAGGAAGAGAATTCCCTTTTCTAAAGGAAGAAGAGGAAACAAACTAGAAACTTATAGCGTATATTTTAAATCTTTGGTGACACACAGAAGTTTTGTTTTGTTTTGTTTGTTTTGTTACTTTATTCTGTGCCAGAGTTTATAGTTGGACTTTTGCAAGGGAAGTGGACCAAGTGTGTGATTCTTGTGCTACTTTCAACGTATTAACTACATTTCGTTTGTCCTGTTGCATAATGTATTCACTTGCGCTTAATCTCCCTTCTATGAGGAATGATGGATTATCAAAAGTATTGTTGCAACCTGCACATGTACCCCCAAATCTAAAATAATAATAATTTTATTAAAAGTACTGTTGCACTGTCACTGTAAAATTACTCAACAAAATCTACCTTGTCAGTACTCAGATATTGTCCTTCATTTATAATTGTGTGGTCATTAATTCTTGTCAGTACATTTTAGGTTAAGAGGTTTTTTACAGCCTTGAGGTCTAATCTTTACTTAATAATCAATCATCAAATCTGCATTTGGAAAGATTAGAAATCTAATTTTAAGTAAGAACAGACAAAGAGTTGGGATTTGAACCCAAAGATTAGAGGATTGTATTATCACCCCAATGCCTAGATGTTACCGTGCAAACCAAAAATAAAATTTTTAACAAGTAGTTTTATTTTGAAGAGAAAAACTTCAGTATAGAATACACTTATGTCATGGATAGAACAGAGGATACACTATTAACGTCATGTGACTTAGGGAAAAATTTTGCCTTCTGAAGTTAATGCCTGGCTTTGAAAGTGTGAGCAAGGCTTTTCTCCAGCACAAAAACATTTAGACAAAATGTAGGACTCTGTGTCAATATTTTTTTGAAGGGCAGATTGGGCTTATGATTACATAATACTGACCTGTGACTTGTCTCTTAGGACCTCCACAAAATGAGATTTTGATTGGTGCTTTTGGATGTGAAACTTAGCTATCTGCAATGCAACACAATGAAAATGATCTCTCATAGTTTTGGAATTGTCTCCATTTTGGCAGATACAAGCACATGGGCTACCACTTCTCATTCTTGCACCCAGGGCAGACATCACTAATCGATCACAGCCCCCTTTCCCACTGGTAACAGATGGAGCCTGTCAATATTTCTCAGCAGTCCTCCAGGCAGCTACTACTAATCAATCAGAATTGGCATGCAAGATTAAATGCCCTTGCCATTCAGGGCAATAATCACAGAAAATGGCAATCACACACATGTGCATCGCTGAGGTAGCCAAAAATGCCAAAACCTAATATAATTGCCTCTTCAAAATGTGTATTAAATATTCTCTTTCCCTCCATCAGAAGCAAAAAGAATAAAGTTGTGCAAAGTAGGATCAGTGTGAGAAAAAACAAACAAACAAGCTTCTAACATCTGCATTTCTTTGTGGCTCCAAGATCCAAATGTTCTTACACAAAAAAGAACCATCGCTGAAATCCACTAACTTATAGCTCAGTTCCTATTTATTTCCTCCAAAAAAAATAAAACCTTTGTAGTACAGTTTTACTATTAAATCACCCTTCCATGGAGCAGATGTTTCTGAATGCTTTTTTGCATCCTTTGTCTTGAATACTGTTACTAAATAGTGTCCTTCTACAGAATGAAAAATTCTTAATCTTGAAGGAGTTATATTTATTGAGGAATAATTTATCCTAAGTTACATAAAATAAGTAAACCCATGGCAGCACAGTTAAATTCATAAGAGCAAGAACCTATCATTACTCTCAGATTCTCTTTGGATCTCTGCTAAATTGAGGACTATACAATTTATGAATACATATTTTTTGGTTAAACAAACCCTAGGAAAAAGCATATTTATGCATCAAAAACCTGTTATTAAGAGCTCAAAAAAATGTAAACTTCTTATTAGAAGATTGGAATCTTTTTTTCAACTGCAACAATCTCTAGAATTAAGAGTGATTTTATATTTCCTTTTGTGGTAAGGTACAATCATATCTTGTTTTGCTTGAGATGAATGTAACTGCCTATGGTTTTAATTGTTACTGTAGAATGGAGTTATTTCACAAAAAAATGATAATGCATGTTGTAGAGTGGGTAGTGAGGTGAGAAACTCAAATGAGATGGGCAAGTATCTGTTGGGTACCTACCCGAGGTTTCACATTGGAACTACACCTGCAGTGGTTTGGGTTAGTTCCGGGAGCACTGGGGCAGGAGTACTCACCATGGCGTGTAGAAAGAAATAAATTCCGAAGTCAATCATGCGGTGAATATTTATTGATGTTTGCTATGTGCCAGGCAGTGTCCTTATCCTGGTAGTGTAGGGGCACTACCAGACTACAGAAATATGTGTAACTGGGAATGTCAGCTTACTACCATGAATAATTCATTTTAAGTTTTCCTTTTTTAATATAAGGCATTATTTCATTTTTTTACTTAATAAAAATATATATATTTACGATATCCAACATGATATTCTGATATATGTATATAATGGATATGTCCATAATGTTATGGAATAGCTAAATCAAATCAATTAACATATCTCTTACCTTACACACATCATTTTTTGTGTTCAGAACACTGAAAATCTACTCATAGCAATTTTCAAGTATGTAATACCTTGTTATTAACTATAATCACCATGTTGTACGATAGATATCTTGAACTTATTCCTCATTCCAATTGAAATTTTGTATCCTTTGACCAACATATACCCAATCTCCACCTTCTAGCCCCTGGTAACCACTACTCTACTCTCTGTTTCTGTGAGTTCAACTTTTTTAGATACCACATGTAATTGAGAGGGGTGGTATTTATCTTTCTGTGCCTGTCTTATTTCACTTAATGTCCTCCAGGTTCATTCATATTGTCACTATGACAGGATTTTTTTCTCTTTTAAGGACAAGTAGTATTCCGTTGTATATATATGCCACATTTTCTTTACTCGTTCATCCATTGACAGACCCTTAGCTTTCTCTTGAATGGAGTTCTTTGGGAGCAGAGAGCAGGCTTCTCTAGTTCATTGTTGGTCTCCAGCAGCTAGTTCAGAGCTAGCACACAGTAGGCACTCAATCGATTCATGTTAACTGAATCAATTATACAAAGGGAGTGAAAGGAAGCAGTGGGTGAGTGAAAAGTGATTTTGCACATTGCTTTTGCAGACAATGAGCTCCTGAAGGGAAGGGCACAAGTCTGTTATCCTGTGCTCTGAGATCCTGGCATCTCATGGGCATGCTAAAAATGTCTGTGGAATGACTTTGGAAGTAACCAAGGAACTAGTTAGAGGTAAGTTAGGCGTTAGGGTGTGAAGCAAAGGGAATAGTCAAAGCATAAGAAACTTTTAGAACACTGATTTTGAATACAGAAATTCAAAGTACCTTTCCTTCTCCCAAAAGCAACTAGACAGTGGGGGTAATTTACTTAGTGTACACATTTTGTCCATCATTATTCCTTGTGCCAGCCACTGGTACACCCTGGGCAAAGGCAAGGAAAGGAGAAGGTATTCCCAGATGGAGCAGCACCAGCCAAGCAGCAAGAAAAGTTCAGGCAGGCATGAAGTGATGAATGACAGGGTTATCTCTTAAAAGACCTAGGGGCATTCATTCCATAGCATCCCTGCGTTCCAGAAAAAAGACTATGCGGAAATCTTATCGAGACAGAGCAGCATTGCCATCATGTTGAGAACCATGAAGGCACTCACCAGAGCTCCCTCGCCAGCTGGTCAAGGGACCGTTTTAACTCTGCATTTACCTGCCTCTTCTCCCAGTACAACCTCAAGTCTCTGACTACGTTCTAATGAGCTGACTTCATCTTCTTTGCATGGGATTTCAGTGAGTTGACTTTGCGCCAAAGATCAGTGGGTTTTATAAACTTTGATAAAGCGGTAGAAGAAGCAAGTTTCACATACTGTCACCAATCATATTTTCATATCGGGCAAGAAGAATAAGCTGAAGTGGTGTTACAAAGCATATTTATTTATGCAGACGCTCTTTTTATCCTTTTCTCGACAGGATATTGGCACCACATTTGAAACAGGGAGAAAAAAGCAACATGTTCCCATTTCTCAATCTCTTTACTGCCAACTTCTGAATTGAGACTATCTTCAAGATTTTGAATATCTTCAGCATTGATCTACTGCTAGTTTCTGGTGGAGAAATTGAAACAATGGAAATCTTAAACCAAGATAGACAGCAATTTGCAGCGTGCATTTCCTCTCCTGATCTGGTTACAGACAGAAAGGAGAGAGGGGTTACATCTCATTCTCCAGCTTGTCTGGCCGTCCCATCCCCAGGAGGCCCATTTACTCCAGAAACTACCGTGATGCCCATCCAACTGCCATTTCTGTTGATTCCAGTCAAGGCTGCACAATTGACCAACTGCGTAATTTAGGTGAAATCATTTAATCTCTTTAATCTCTATTGCCTCTGTCTTCTTATCAGTAAAATGGACATAAGCTCAGAGCTTAACACTTAAGGTTGTTACAAGGATTAAAAGAGGCCGTGTATATTAAGCTAAGAATGGTGCCTGCATCTGGTGAGCAATCAATAAATGTTAGCAGCCATTGTTATTGCTACTACTCAAATTTTTATTATACTTGTATAGAAGAGACCATCATCTGTGTGCCTTAAATGGAAGGGTCAGAAAGGTGGGAAGAGAGAAGAGTGGAGTCTTCCCATGCCTTCCTATATTGACTGAGCCTGGGGACCCTCTACCTCTCTGTGTTTACTTGTACAAGTTCAGCATTACTTCCCTGTAATAGTTTTCTATGGCTGCTATGGCAAATTCATAGAATTTAAAAACACACGTTTATTATCTGAGAGTTTTGGAAATGAGAAGTACAAAATGGCTTGATTTGGGCTAAAATCAAGGTGTCAGCAGGACTGCATTTCCTTGCCTTTTTCAGCTTCCAGAGGCCACCTGCATTCCTTGGCTCATGTCCTCTCCTCTATTTTCAAAGCCAACATCATTAGACTGAGTCTTTCTCATGCCCCTGTCTCTCTGGTTCTCTCTTCTGCCTTCCTCTTTCCCTTATAAGAACCCTTATGCTTACATTAGGTCCACCCAGATAATCCAGGATAATCTTCCCATCTCAACATCAGCTGATTAGTAGACTTAATCTCATCTGCATCCTTCATTCCCCCTCATTTCCCAGGTCTGCAGTCACAAATTACCACAGAATGGGTGGCTTCAAACAACAGACATTTATTGTCTCACAGTTCCAGAGGCTGGAAGTCCAAAATCAAGGTGTCAGCAGGGCCATGCTCCCTCTGAGCCGTGCTCCCTATGAGCCATGCTCCCTCTGAGCCGTGCTCCCTCTGAGCCGCTCGGGGAAGACCCTTCCTTGTCTCTCCTAGCTTCTGGTGTTGCCAAGGATCTTTGGTGTTCCCTGGCCTGCGGCTGCAGCACTCCACTCTCTCTCTGCCTGTGTGGTCACATGGTGCTCTCCCTGTGTCTCTCTCCATCTTCCCGTGGCTGTCTTCTCATAAGGACACCAGTCATTTTGGATTAGGAGCCCACTTGCTCCAGAGTGATCTTATCTTAACTAATTATATCTGCGGTAAACTTATTTACAAATAAGGCCACATTGTGTGGTCCTATCTTTTTGGTGGGGAGACACGATTTAACTCATAATAACATGTGACTTAACATAGTCACAGGTTCTGGGGATGAGGATGTGGACATCTTCAGGGGGCCATTATCCCACCTGCTACACCACCCTTCACTCCCGATTGGGATGAGAAAATGACAGTGTAGCGTGGATAGAGACAGAGAAACTTATGGTTTGTCCCAACCTTGAGGTGCTAACAGCTCAATGTCCTTTACTGCCAAAAAGGTAGACCCCGAAATGACACACGCAGCACAGCTAGGCACGGTATTGTCAGAAAGGGTTGTAGTCCACAGGAGTAGGGAAGGGAGGTGGAAAGACAGGAAAAAAGAAAGAAATTAAATCCCTGCAACATATGGTCAGATCTCATCCCAACTGAGCTTTCATGTAAGGTGTCTGAATCCGTTCTTGGAAGTGTCTTTTCCCCTCCTGTTCGCTAAAATTTGCTCCATATTGAATTGCTTTTCTCCCCTACACCCCCACCAACCACCAGCTCTCTTCAGCTGGCGTTGGCCTCTGTTCCTGTGCCGATACTTGAAACATGGGGCTGGGTGTCACTTTCCCAGCAAAATCTTTTGTTTCCCCGTATCGATTCACCAATTATCCACCTACTCCCCATTCTCCAATCCCTCCCCTTACAGCAAAACGGCAACAAAAATTAAAGGCATAAACCAAAAGAACAGCACACCTTCAGCCTTCATAGCATCCCTGAGAGATAAAACCTGTGTATTAAGAAGAAAGATGACCTGTTCTCTATTTCTTTTACCCTAGGAAAACATGTTCAGGATTTTATTTCATGAAAATATTTTATTTCCTTGATTGGGGGGGGGGTCTTTATTGTTCCAAAAAAGACTTACCATTAAGGAATCTTGTCCATGCAAGTGACATGGTATATGAGTGAGAAAGGCAGGCAACAGTTGTATGTTATCCACACTGTTATTTGACCGATCTTAGAGAAGCTATTTGGTCTCCTTGGGCCTCAGTTTCCTTGTCTGTAAAATGAGGATTTTTAAAAGGACCTAATTTAGAGGTTTGCGATGAGGATTAAAGAAGCTAATAATAGATTTCGAACACATGCCAGGTGCTGGGCACCGTGCTCAACACTTTTCATGGATTATCGCATGACTTAGTGTAATATCCATTAGCACAGGACCTGAGGCTTCACCAGCAGTCAATGAACCATCACTATTTTTGTGAGTACATGGCTTGCTTTATCTAGTCTGCCACTGGAAGCAAAATATTCTCTCTCTCCTGCATGTCCAGTCTTGGAACCAGCTCTGAATCCATTGAAAGGCCCTCGGTGTATCTGGGGGGTTGGTCGCTTCGAACATTATTGTACTACAGTTTTGTTCAACGAGTCAGAGCCAAAGGACTTGGTTGGTGAAAAATTTAAATCAGATCGGTGAGAAGCAGCAATCTTCATCTCCCCCACTGTTCGGCGCTGCACCTTTGCCACCAGGTCAGGGAAATCATCAGTCCCGGGGAGCAACTACAAAGCTGTTTCCAGAGCCAATTTCCCGCTGAACTGTGTGTTACACTCTTAGCAACATTCCAAAAATTATACTCACTTCAAAGCCAGCTTTGATCTGGCCCCCCTCCCTCCTTTCTCCCCCAGCCTTTGCCGAGGAGCGCATCTCCAGGAGTAGAGTTCACCTTGAAAGGCTGAGATGCCTGTGAGCAGAGCTCGGATCTTCCTGAGAGGAAGGGAGGGGGGACTCAGAACCAAAAAAAAAATAAAGAAAAGAAAATCCATGGGAGGCCTCACTTATTCTCTGTGGCCCACTGCCCTTGCCTTGGCATCTCAGTTCCTTTTTGGGGTGAGCAAAACCACCAGCCCTAGCTCTGCCCTCCGCAGAACAGCAGCAGTCGGAGCTGATCTCAGCATTGTTGCCCTCACGTGGTTTTGGTGTTGTTGCTTACACAGGGAGCTGCTTTGGGTTTCTCACTCAGAGCTGCATTCGGAGGTATATAACCATCACCCAGGGCTAGGAGCAGGCAGGAAGGAAAAGCTTGCCCTGAACGGGAGATCCTGTACCAGCACTTTTCAGGGAAAGGCCTTTGTTTGATACTGTCAGGCATCAGATGCACCTGACAATTTTTTGAAGGGAGGAATTCTTGCAGCAGCTTATCTTTCCTTCATTTTACCCACTCCCTTTCCCTTACTCCTAGATTACAATGTGGAAACTGAGGTCCCATAAGAGACCTCACCAAACAAGATGCCTGTGGATTCCGGGGTGATTTGCAGATCCCAGTTCTAGCCCAAGAGAAAGTTCCCTCAGAAGCCAAGCAAAAAGAAAGGAGCAATTAGCTTCAAATGCCTCATCCATGGATGAGGTGCTGTAGTCTCCGGGGTTGTAGGGATTGATTGCTCCAAACCCCGTAGATGTGCTGCACTGGCTTCATCTGCAAATTGGGAATCCTGGGGATAGATTCCCTAGGCAGGGATTTTTAAAAATAATGGTTACCAAGTTTAAGGAATTTATTTCCACCTATTTGGGAGAAGGAGCAAGGGTGTGTAATGACAGCCTGGAGGAGGGGCAAAGGGCTGCCACCTGCTTGCTTGTGACCTTGAAAAACCCACCTCACCTGTCTAAGTCTTAAGGTCCTTGCCCAGAAAATGGGGATTTTGTGGTGAGGATGGGTGATAAAAATCCACGTAAAGCTCTTCTCCCTGTAACTTACACAGTTCTTGCCCCATAGCCTCATAGTTGCATTGGAGTGAATCAAGAAGCTTTCACTGTAAGGTTCTCACACTTGTCTATCTCCTTAGTATGTTGTCTTGCATTTGATGGAGATTCAAAGTGCATTGACTAGATTGAGTGATCTTAAAAGATAATAGTCCAACATGTTGAGGAAAGTGTCCATAAGGGAACCTTGTGACAAATATTATTAAAATAAAGAATCTTCGTGTCACCACCCCAGTATTATTCTATTATTACTATCATTGGTGTTACTATTTTTGTCTATAGAGGTCAATAATAACAACAAGCACTGCTTACTGACGTATGACATTTAGTACAGTACTTAGCACAAAGTTAGTGCGCCATGAACGTTAAACAATAGTGAGAAAAAAATACTGCCTGCCTTTCGAAGCATTGATTTCTATGTGCAGTTTTAGCCTTGCATCTGTGAGATCATGAAGGGTTTATTTATATTTCTCTTTTTATGAAAGCGTAGCGGCTATGTTGAGTGAATACAAACAGTTGCCACAGGTCCTTAAAAAGGAGCTCTGAGACATGTATTGAGCCAGCGCAGAACATTTTCAGGATGTGGCTGGTTCCCTGGGGCCCATTGCATCAGGCTGACCATTCTGAGAATTAATAGCCACCCTGACACTTGAAGCTCATCAGGAATGAGATGCTTGCCTCATCTGGGAGGACGGTGGGGCACATTACCACCTGCACATCCTCCTGTAAGTTCTTACCTGCCGAATTAGCAAGCTGCAGCTATTATGTTAGACAGAGCCACAGCTGAGCCCGCAGTTTTGATTTTTATCACCGTAAAGGCAGGACTGGAATTGACGCTGGAGTAATTAGGAATGAATTCTCAGATCTTGACTTATCAAGCACACCGCCAGGGAGGGAGACAGGAGCCGTGTGGCAGTGTTTTGGAAGCTGAGATGGTGACCTTGGAGGCTGACCTCACTCTTAATCTTTCTATTAGAGAGACCAGTAAGCATTTGGCCAGCACCTCCCATTAGGCTGACAACCAGAGCACTTCCTTTGGGGCTAGGTTTTTCCTCCTTTTTTTTTTTTTTTTTTTTTGTAGCCTTTAGGCACTTAGAAGAAAAAGGAGCAGGAGAATGGAGCCAATATGGGAAGCAAAGTTACCACGGGGACAAAATGTTCTTCCGAGCAGCTTGAAATGAGCATAATTTTGGAGAATTTCTGCAATAGCGAGTTAATTCATAATTGGGTTTGCTGAGCAATCAACAATGTGTTGCTTGTATTTTCATATGCTGGGAGCATATGACTCCGTGTGTGCGCTGTGTATGTATTATAATGCTCCAGTACTTTGATACTTCACTAATGTGCAATCTCTATTTCTTGCTTTTGTCTGGGGGCCTCTCATATTACATTTAGATTGTATCCTTTATCATCCCAAATTGACATTTATGCTTTTACTTCTATTGTTTCCCTAGCTTCTCCCTGGTATGGATCAACAATTTGTTTTAATCTGTGTCACTTCTCTTATCTCCCTCGACACAGAGGAACAGTCATTTTGTACTGCCATCCGCCTACAGAGGCTGTGCTATCGAGAGTGTGCTGGGGTCCCTCACCCTCTCCCCACTGTCTAAAGTGCTGGCGAATGTTAATTGCTTTTCCAGTTAGTTTATAAGAATGCAGAAACCGCTGAATGCAGCTTGACTGCTTCTGATGAAAGTAATGGAATGCTAGTGCCTATGAATAAATCAATCTGATTTACATAGAGAACTATTGTGGTGTTGGGTAGGAAGCCTCCGAATGCAAGCAAGTTATAGTTTAAGGACACATTATTCCTTGGCTTTTATTCTAAGTAAAGCAGAAGAGTGCAGGTTTCCTTGGGTTCCCAGAGGGGGAGGCGAAGAGGTAACCCCTTGGCCTAAGAGGAAAAATGCTTTCCGAGAGCAGCGTTGATCTGAAACTTAACGGGGATGCATTTTGTTTGGAAAGAAGCTGTGTGTCTAGTTCTCACTTCTTGAAATCCCCTTACAGAAAGTGTAGAGAGTAGCAAGTGGTGAAGAATTCATGAGAAGCAAACTGAAAACGTGTGAGTGCCCATCAGAGTGCTCTGGTGAAATAACCGAACACTCTTAGAGGAAGTCGGGATCACAGCCATCATGACATCCAGTTTTATTTGTGTTTCCTAAATTCCCACAGGAGTGTGTCCACTAGAAATGGAATAAATCAAGACATTCTTTTTTCAGATGATAAAAGGCAAGTGTGGCAGAAATAAGCGGACTAACATCAGGGCGTCTGCATTTCGGAGCACCTGAGGATTGTTCTGGGATGGGTCTGTATGGCAGGAAAGGAGATGGGTATAGAGGGGCTACAGGAGGCACAATTCAAGTAGATGCTTAGACTAAAAAAGCAAAACTGCAACGTTTTAGAAGTGACCCAATTGGTGGCTTCTGATAAATGAATGAAGATGAAATGCCAAAATTAAATCACTTAAAAAATGTTTGTATGAGCCCGGTGCAGTAGCTCACACCTATAATCCCAGCACTTTGGGAGGCTGAGGTGGGTGGATGATCTGAGGTTGGGAGTTCTCAAACAGCCTGGCCAACATAGTGAAACCCCGTCTCTACTGAAAAAAAAAAAGAAAAGAAAATTAGACAGGTGTGGTGGCCGTGGCTGTAATCCCAGCTACTCAGGAATTGCTTGAACCTGGGAGGCGGAGGTTGCAATGAGCCGAGATTGTGCCACTGCACTGCAGTCTGGGCAACAAGAGCAAAACTCCATCTCAAAAAAAAAAATTGCATGGGCCAGGTACTATTGTAGATGCTAAGGGTACAGCGGTGAATAAAGCCGAGTCCCAGGCTGTGCAGGACACTTACATTCTCACACCCAGCCTGCAGCAAATTCTAAACTCTAACGAAATAAATAATTGAGGGAGATCTTGAAACTTGACTGCAGGCTTAAGTGGGTAAGATTGCCAGAAAACAGGAACGGTTTTCTCTGTATTTAGTGCCATTCACAATATGACAACATCCACAGTGACTAAGCAAACAGCCCAGAAGAGCCAAGGGTGTGAGTTAGGAGTTCGGTAAAAAATTAGCAACAATAAAAATGAACACCTGACATATTTTGCCCATTCTAGGGTCCTCTGTCCATAAATATGTTTGAAATTAGGTTATTATCCTCTATCACCCGTGCTTATCTCCCAAGTCCTTCTTAATCATTTCTCAGGTCCTGATGATATATCGATAGGTTATGGATTAAATATGAAATTACTGCAAATCTCAAGCACCCAAAGATTTATGGACGGAGGCTTAAGCCTTATATCAAATCAGCCATCTAAGAAAATGTATGATTTCACCATAATATTAAAAATTACTGGCAACATCTTCATCTTATCAGATTGGTGTTGTCCTGATGATAAGCTCCAGTAAGCAGAGAGAGAAATTGTGTGATAAATTATGGAACAGACATTGAAAAATATATTTATTACATTTGGATGTGCAAGGATTTCACTCGCAGTGCACAGAAAGAGAGTTTGTGTTTTAATGCCTACTTTGGTTCCAAATATTCTACAGTCTATAAAGACTAGCTGATCTTCTGTTGGCCTCATTCACAGAAGTTGAGTGCGTAGGTGAGAAAGCTGTGTAGTAATTACAATGAAAGTCTTTGCGCTGAAAGAAAGAATTTCCTGGTCAATGTGAAGAATATCCAGAAAGAGGAGAATCTAGATCCATATTCCTCAAAGTGTGGTCCTATGAACTTTTGAGAAATGCATACTCCCTGAATTAAAGTCAGCCCCTTAACAAGACGCCCAGGTGGTACATAACCATTTGAGAAGCGAACAAGACTTCTCAGTCACTCTTTCCACTGCCCAGGATGTTCTCTCCTCCTCAATTATCCTGTGAACATCAGCTCATCCTTTAAGGGCCAGCTGCTCAGCTGTGGCTCCCTCTGCAAAGCCTCGTCCTTGGCGTTACTTCGGCGTAAGCACTCACTCCCTTCTCTTTCAGATCCATCAGCATTTGTCTCCCTTGTTTATTGCTCCTCCTAGATCAGGATGTGGATTCCCATCATGTCCCTGGAACAAAGAAACGGCAAGGAGATAGTAGAATGGCTTATAGGTAAACAACCTGGACTTTCAAACCTGTTCTTGGGTTTAAGACAGTTTAGATGCTTCCCCACAGTGCTTCTGTCTCATATGCTCTAATCAAAACCATGGGAGTCAGGTGCAGTAATCCCAGCACTTTGGGAGGCCAAGGCAGGTGGATCACCTGAGGTCAGGAGTTCAAGACCAGTCTAGCCAATGTGGCAAAACCCGTCTCTACTAAAAAGACAAAAAAAAAAAAAAAATTAACCTGGTGTGGTGGCACGCACCTCTAGTCCCAGCTACTCGGGAGGCTGAAGGAAAAGGATCGCTTGAACCCAGGAGGCAGAGGTTGCAGTGAGCCCAGATCACACCACTGCATTCAAGACTGGACAAGAGTAAGACTCTGTCTCCAGGAAAAGAAAAAAAAAAGCCATGGGAAGAGGTTATAGAATGTTTTCAGGCTTTAATTTATGATCCGAGGACACCACCTGGTCTACCTGCCACCTCTGTGCCAACAGCCTTGTTTGCATCTGAATAGAAATGGGATTAATTGATGCATAAATAATTTAAATTACCTATATAATCTCAGAACCTCCGCCGCTGAGGTAGAAAGATGGCTTGGGTGGTGACTTCAATCAGAATTATGTCTCCAGGGCGTAGGTTGTCAGATTCAGTCCACACTTGAGGTGCTAGTCATGTCTGGTCTGTGCGGTAAATGAATGCCACATGTATTAGCTCATTGATTTCTCACAGTAGCCCTGTAGCTGTCCTGTGCCGCCCCACCCAGAATGAACTCTCTTTCCTAGCCGTCACCTTCTCGGGGTGCATGTGCATTGATATAAAAAGACAAGGTGTGACTGTCAAGCGGAAACAGGCCAGAAAAAGGCATAGATGAAAGTCTATCTTAATGCTTTGCAATCATGCAATGGTGCCCATGGTGTGAGCATGCCTTTGTGTTTATGTGTGTGATCAGCTGTCAGTCCCGACAATGAGTGTCCAAGACCTGGGTCTCCTTATTTCTGTTTTCTCATCTCTTAAATGAACCATATGGAGGACAGGATGCTTCATTTTAGCTCAGGGATCTGGTTGCGTATCTCCCCACATCCAAACATCAGTCCCATATTTGTCTTCATGCATATTCCTTACAGGTGCAGTTTTTGGCTCTCAGGCCCAGTTAGCTGAACACAGATGACAGGCAAAGTGCTCTTGTTGACTCCTCTGTTGGTGTCGTGGGGACCAGCTCTGATCCATTTCTGTCCATGAGCGCTTGCCAGGAACCATTCAGGCGAGCCAATAGGATGCCCATTGATGGGCCAAACGTTGTTTTTCTCGATAGGAGCATGCAGAGTAGGCAAGAATGTCCAACTGGCTATGTCTGACCTGTCAGCCAATTTTTATCTCTCCAGGCAATAGCTTAAAACTGGTAAAATATCTAGAGTTCATGACATAGGTTAGCACTTCTTTGAACTCAAGGTGGCAGCAGCATGAAGAAAGTATTCATCAAAACCAAAGAGACTCCACTGAAATGGATATATTAGAAACACATAAAACTTATTCCCTAGCACTCTTTGTCAAAGTGAAGTGGGAGGACCGCCTGCATTGGAAGCACCTGGAAAGCTTGAGATTGCACTTCTTGTCTAAAGGTTCCAGCTAGATGCAAACCTGGGGCTTTAACTGAGGTCTGACTCCATTTCTGAGCCATGTTACAAAATGTGTCTCAAGGCCCTCTTTCTACCGTGCCTTCAGGTAGAAAGGGAAAACACACTTACCAGAATGGCTAAAATTACAAAGACTGACAACACCAAATACTGGCAGGGATGTAGAGTACCTCACAGGTGGTAGGTGTGTAAACCAGTACAACCACTTTGGAAAATGGTAAACAATATCCAACAATCCCACTCAGAAATATCGATCCCCTTCAAATAAAAATATATGTTCAAAGGTAGATTTATGCATGGATGTTCATGGCAGATTTGCTTCTCAGTAACCCCAAATGGTAAATAAATCAAATGTCTATCCACATGTGAATGAATGAACAGACTTGAATGGCATCATATAATGGAATACTATTCAGCAATACAAAGGAATAAGCTACTGAGAACTCAATAGCATAGATCAACCTCAAAAACCTTATGCTGAGTGAAAGAAGTCAGATATAAAATAGTACTTGCTTATCCTTCCATTTATATAAGTTCAAAATATGTAAAACTAACTTATGATGATGGAAATCATGGGTGTGACCTCAGGGGGTTGAAGATTACCTGGAAAGGGGCAGAAGGGAACTTTCTGGAGTGGTAGAAATACTCTCTATCCTGAGAGAGCTGATAATTACATGGGATATATATATTTGTCAATACTTTTCAAATTATCTGCTTAAGACACTGCTGGTGGGAGTGTAAATTAGTTCAACTATTATTGAGAGCAATATGGGGACTTCTCAAAGAGTTAAAAGCAGAAATACCATTCAACCCAGCAATCCCATTACTGGGTATATAACCAGAAGACTATAAATCATTTTATCATAAAGACACAACCATGCAATTGCAGCATTATTTACAATAGCAATGACATGGAATCAACCTAAATGGTCATCAGGGAAAGATTGGATTGAAAAATGTGGTACATATACCCCGTGGAATACTATGCTGCCATAAACAAAGTATGAGATCATGTCTTTTGCGGGAACATGAATGGAGCTGAAGGTCATTATTCTTGGCCAGCTAACGTAGGAACAGAAAACCAAGTATCACATGTTCTCACTTATAAGTGGGAGCTAAATGATAAGAACTTATGAATACAAAGAAGGAAGCAACAGACACTTGGGGCCCCACTTGAGTGGGTAGGGTGGGAGGAGAGGGAGGAGCAGAAAAGATAACATTGGTTACTGGGCTTAATACCTGGGTGATAAAATAATATGCACAGCAAACCCCATGACACATATTTACCTGTGTAACAAACTTTCACATGTACCCTCAAACCTAAAATAAAAGTTAAAAAATAAAAATAAAGTTCAGGGTTGAGTATGATGAACCTGAATATAATTTTTAAAAAATTAAAAAGAAAAGAAAGACCCACATAAAAATGAAAATGAAAATCACCTGTATTCTCCCCACTCAGAAATATTCCTTTTTATAAATTTTGTTGAATTGCCCTCTGTTGTTTTGCTCATATATATATATACATATATATATAT
Source organism: Cebus imitator (assembly GCF_001604975.1). Taxonomy (NCBI): domain Eukaryota; kingdom Metazoa; phylum Chordata; class Mammalia; order Primates; family Cebidae; genus Cebus; species Cebus imitator. The sequence continues at coordinate 5,783,720 of NW_016107401.1, forward strand.
ATATATAATATATAATTAAATACTCCTCAACTTATCATTGTAAAAGAAATGATTTCTACATGTAAAGTCACCTTAGTTTTTAAAAAGCAGGGTGAGAGAGAAACGGATATGGCTACAAAATAGCAGCAAGAAGGACCTTCTTTGCCAGGTGCTGTGGCTCTTGCCTGTAATTCCAGCACTTTGGAAGGCCGAGGCGGGCAGATCACTTGAGGCCAGGAGTTGGAGATCAGCCTGGCGAACATAGTGAAACCCTGTCTCTATTAAAAAAAAAAAAAAAAAAAAAGATTAGCAAAGTGTGGTGGTGCACATCTATAATTTTCTAGTTAGGCTGAGGCAGGAGAATCGCTTGAACCCAGGAGGCAAAGGTCGCAGTGAACTGAGATCGCCACCACTGCACTTTAGCCTGGGTGACAGAATGAGAGTCCGTCTCACAAAAAAAAGAGGATCTTCTTAGCGATGGGAGTTTTCTGCATGTTGACTGTGTCAATGTCAGTTCCTTAGTTGTGATATTATGTTATCATTTTATAAGATATTACCCTTGGGAAAAACTAGACAAAGCCTACTTGGCATCTCTCTGTCTTATTTCTTACAACTGCATGTGACACCACGATTATCTCAAATTAAAAACTTTAGTTAAAACACAACAAAATTTGGTATTAACAGCTTGGAGTTTGATATATTTTAATTTTTTGGCCAGCTTGAGGTTTTAATTTGGACTTCTTGTAGGTACCCCATTGTGTGTGTGTGTGTGTGTGTGTGTGTGTGTGTGTGTACGCGCGCACGCACATACAAGTCTTGAGGGAGAGAGAGAAAAACAGACGTGTTTTAAATTTTATTTTGAATTTTGTTTTGATTTCCCCCACAGATCGGGGCTTATGATTCAAAAGTCACCCTTCCCATCAGGCTGGGTTCGTTGGTCTAAGTTCAAAAATCTCTATGCCACTTTCTAGTTCTTCCCAATGTTGTATAATTCCAAAGTGTCCTTGCTATACAAACAGCCTTTCCTTGAATGTTGCATTATTTCACTGACATTGTAGAGTGAATAGTGCCTGTGAGCATCTTTGCTGCTGAGTGGGGGGAGATGTCAGCCACATGTGATTTTGCACATCTTCCAAGTAATGCAGTGGTGCTAATGTAGTCTCCTGGATGTGGGGACACCACCGGGGTTTATGTCACTCCCTTGGTGGCCTTAAGTGCATAAATCAATCCTTATTTCTATGCCAATCCATATGGAAGGCTTCCTTGTGTGTGCTGCACATAGGGAGGGAGGACAGGATGCCTCCTTGATCAAGTGGTTTGCATCCAAAGAAAGCAAGAAATATTGGAACCTAGTTTGGGGGTGTTTTTGTTTCTTTATTTAAATCCCCTAGGAAGGCTGCTCTAGCTTGGACAGAACTCAGAGTGAGGAGATCCATGAGCTGGAGTGAGGCTGGTGTCAGGACAAAAACAGCTCCTGCCTTGGCTTGCCTAGGGCTGCAGGACCCCACCCTTGAGTCTCCATTGCTGGCCTGGGTCCTGAGTGCCTGCCCACCCCAACTCTAAAGCAAACCTAGCCTGGTGGAGCCTGCTTTAAAAGAGTGATGTTCTGAATTATATATGTTGATGATTATAAAGGTGTACTGTAGAAAGGCTAAATGCTTTTTTGAAATTATTTTGGCAGGGAATCGCCAGCATTATCCCAGTTAACCCAAAGATGTCCAGGAGGTGGGTTGATATAGTTTATTCCATTCAGCAAGAAGGAAGATCAGCTAATCACAACTCCCTCCTTCTCTTCTTCCTTCTTCTCTAGGGTAAGGGGGCATAATAACAATTGTAAGGAAAATGTAAGAATTATCTTTGTCATTTCTTATCTCTCCTATAGGCATTTCCTCACCCTCCCTAAGAACCCCCTAAATGTCTGTGGTTCCCATTTCATTCTCACTCCAACCTCAAAATCTACCAATTCTATTCCCAAAGTCCTCAGAAGCCCAACTCTTAATAGGACACTGGATGACAATGAGATTAATTTGATAACATGGAACTTTAGCAAATTTGAAGACATTCATTTCCTCTATGCCCATAAAGGATATTTCTAATATAGTTGAGGCGCCATGACAGAGCTGTGGGAGAAAGAGGGGTTATTAGGCAGATAGCTAGAGTTTTGGTCTTCTCAAAATTGCATCCAGTGGGAAGAACAACACATTTAATTATTTAATTATTATTGAAGGTAGAGCAATATGCTTATATCATCCCCTGGCACAGAAGAGACATCAAAATATGTGTTAAAAGAATGTGTGGATCGGGCGTGGTGGCTCACACCTGTAATCCAAACACTTTGGGAGGCCAAGACAGGTGAATCACTTGAGGTCAGGAGTTCGAGACCAGCCCAGCCTGGCCAACATGGTAAAATTCTGTCTCTAGTAAAAGTACAAAAAATTAGCTGGGTGTGATGGCGAATGCCTATAGTCCCAGCTACTCAAGAGACTGAGGCATGAGACTCACTTGAACTTGGGAGGAGGAGGTTGCAGTGAGATGAGATCACCCCACTGCACTCCAGCCTGGGTGACACAGGGAGACCCTGGCTCAAAGAAAAAGAAGAAAAAGGAAGGAAGGAAGGAAGGAAGGAAGGAAGGAAGGAAGGAACGAAGGAAGGAAGGAAGGAAG
>NW_016107401.1:5786484-5864562 GCF_001604975.1 Cebus imitator
AAAGGAGGGAGGGAGGGAGGGAGGGAGGAAGGAAGGGAGGGAAGAATAGAGGGAGGGAGATAATACCAGAAGGGAGGGGAGAGGAGAGGAGGGGAAGAGAGAGAAGGAGGGAGGAAGATCAGGATCATTCCTAGACTGTTTAAAGAGCATTTGAGAAATGCCTCTTAGAGGATGTTACAGCCTATCTTGCTTGCCAATGAAATTGCCCTAGTCTAGAAAATTCTGAGTTTATGCAAAAGCATATGAGTGTCTATTATGTTACCATCAGAAGAAGATAGTTCCGTAATACTCTGCACATTCCCCTTTCTTTCCGTTTATCACGTTCTGTTGAAGTCATCTGTCTCTCCTACTAGAGAACCAACTCCTCAAGGATGAGGACCATATTTTAGATATTACCATGTTCTTAGCATCACACTCAGGCATACAATAGATGCTTCATAAGTAGCTACTGAATTTATGGAGTATTATTTCTGGGTCATTTTCTGGAAAGAATCTCCATAGAATGGCTTGTCAAAGAAGCTGGCATCTGGAACTGAAGGAGTCTAAGAGATGTTCCTCAGTGATCTTATTTCAGATTCCCTTGAATTGCTACATAGGAGAGTGGATTCTAATCAAGGTCAGCCATGAGCCACAAGCAAAAATAGAGACTGACAAAATTGGTAGGGGAAGAATTATGAAATTTTTCTTTCTGGCTCAAGGCTATGTTTTCATGCAAGATAAGAGTTGTTGTCCCTCAGATAGGAGCACAAGTGAGCAGCTCGGCTCTGCCTCTCTGCCTTCTGTCCTCTTCATGCACCAATTCTCAAGACAACACTGTTATCTTGCCAGAAAATACAGCCCAAAGCATTACAGATGTCTGGTACAAGCGGAACCCATATTAATGGTTATTGCTTAAAGAAGAGGCATGCTCAGATCTCTTTACTGCACTCCAGGGAAATCGCGGTTTTTACTTTCTTCCAGAGCAGTCCAGAGATGTAAAAAGATCAATTGAGTTTGGCCTATCTCAGATAGAGGGGGCTTTTTCAGAGGTAATTTGAATGGTAGTCGTGACATGGCCTGAGACACATCCTCACAAATACAGATTTCTTAACACTTATTTTTTTAATCAAGGTGCTTAGGGATGCTTAGACATAAATGTTTCAATTTGCTGTAGGAACAAATAAGTTAGTGATACTATATGAAGAATCGTTTTATAAAAGGCATTTTTAATGTCTGTTGACAATTGACTTATGGCTTAATTTAAATTAGCTCTTTTCTTAGAATTTATTTATTTATTAGAGACAGGGTCTTACTCTGTTGCCCAGGCTGAAGTGCAATGGCTTGATCATAGCTCACTGCAGCCTTGACCTCCAGGGCTCAAGCAATACCCCCACCTCAACCTCCTGCATAGCTGGGACTACAGGTGCATGCCACTATGCCAGCTTATTTTTCATTTCATTTTTTATTTTTGTAGAGACAAAGTCTCACTGCAATTGCCCCGACTGGTAGAATGTTTATAATCTTTAGCCAATTTCTGATAGTGAGTGAATCATTTGTAGAGAAGAGAGATTTTTTTTTTAAAACAAAGCATAATTTCTTTTCAAGGTGCCATTGATTGAATTAAACTGGAAATACATTAACTGACATTTAAACTAGCCCCAGAAGAGTTACTGTTTTTCCTCTGATAGAAAATGGCCACTTTCAAACGCTTATTAAGCAATGTGTGCACACCACACAGTTGTATAAGGCTTACAACTTTGTCACTGCCGCCAAGAGGGGTTATTTGCCTTTGATTCTTGCAAAAAAGCAGAATGTCGCAAACTAATGCAGCACCATTCTGACCATGCCTTATGCTATAAGCTCTGGAAATAAGATAGCACCCTTTGTCCTTTGAGAAGCATTGCCATTTGTAATCATCCCAAGTTCCCTACTGTAGACATTGTCAACAGCAAGAGGAACTTTTAAATTGCCTGCCTTTGATGAAAATGAAAATGTTATCCACGAAAAATCTCTAGAAAAATAAATTCAGGCCTGATTCCTGCTATGCAAACAGATATATACAGTATCTCCCTGAATCAGCTTTTTCTCATCAGAAATGGAGCTACTGTACTTTATTATGATGTCAGAGATTGAACTTGGGTGAGAATGCACTTCTGATAATTAAGATCATATCGGGTTGGGAAAGCCTAATTCATAACAAAAGATAAAAAGTCTCCTGATGGTGTGGACTCAAAATGCCTGTAAATCAGGCCGTATAAGAGTCATAGAATATTGGGGTATGTTTGGAAATTCTTTATTGCTGAAATGTGCAGATAATACCAGAAGGGAGAATACCCCAGCCCCATAAACCCATTAAAAAGAAAAAACAAGAAGCATCTCTTGGAGCAGGCAGGTGGTGTATCATATGTTCCCCGGGTGGAGAATGAGCTTCTTGCTTTTAAAAGTAATTGATTTTATAGCGGAACGTGTCAAGAGCACTGGTTTTCAAAATGATTTCGTTCATGAGTGTTGGGAAATAATATATACTGCTAATTGCTTCAGAAATAGCTGGATTATTTAACTTTGGTTTTGATGGGAGTTGGAAGGAAGATCTTGAGCCCTGATGCCTTTCCCTTATCGCGGATTAATAGCTGTTTTGAAACTGTGTCTACTTCTGCCGTTTCAGAGATGAAATCTGCATCCCTCACTTTCTTGTGTAGGGCACTAGCTGCAGTGTTCTTAGCTCGAACTCTATGAGTGTTCTGAAGATAGCAGTGTGACATTTCTGTTTCAATAAAGCCCAAATAGTAGGCGAGATATAAAACACCAGAGAAGAAAAAAGATATGTTTGCTGATTTCACCGAGGTCCATATTGAGCAGCCTCGGTGAACAGTTTAAGTTGGGAGTCTGACTGCAGGTGGAGGAGGGGGATAGAGTATTAACTTCTATGAGGAGTCATTTAGTGGCTGCTCAGCAGCATGCCTCTTGCTGTAATTCCATCGTGAAGGTCTCAGTCCTGTACAGACTGATGGTGAGTGGATGTAACATGGAGCCTGCGAAAGGAAATGTGATTGTTTCCTCCTTCTGTGGCTTTTCCCCTCAATTGGGTCTTCAGTGAGCTAAAGTGAATGTGCTGATTTACAGTCTGTATTTGCTCATGGTATCTGTCTCATTATTAATTTATCGGGGTCACCTTCCATCTTACACACATGTGTATGTATGTTTATTATATGTATATGTATGTTTGAATGAATGAACAAGGAAATAAACAGGCATAATTGGTAGAGTCGAATCACCGTCCATGGTCAACACTAATTGACCCTACCGATTATGCCTGTTTGTTTCATCATTCATTCATTCAAACATACATATATACATTTATATATATATACATTTTATATGTATAATAAACATACATACATATGTATGTAAGACTGACGGAGACCCTCTTGAATTAATAATGAGACAGTGCATATACCTCTTCCTCCAGGAAGCCTTCCCTCATCCACTCGGCCAAGAGTCAGCAATTTTTTTTTTCTGTAAAGATCCAGATAGAAAATATTTTAGGCTTCACTTTGTGAGCTGCACACGGTCTCTATCACATATTCTTCATTTTCACCATCCTTCAAAAATGTATAAAACATTCTTAGCTCAGGAGCTGAATGTGGTCCATGGTCATCGTTTGCCAACACCAAAACCAAATTAAGTGTCTCCTGCCTTCTTTACCAACCATAGCAGCCTACACGTTGTATTGAAAAGAGCCAAACTCTAGACTCCTGGAAAGAGGGTTTGTATCTTTGCAGTCCCAGCCTACGCACTGGCAAGGTTTTATTTTTCAAAGATAAGGTGATCTCCACCTTCTAATTTTATATTTCACCTGGGAAAACAAGGTCATGTGCAGAAACCAACGGAGTAACAATTCAGAACACGGTCAGTGCTCTTGACGGGCCCTGGAGAGCTTTGGCTTTCTGGACGATAACCCCGAGTAAAGAAATAAGTCTCAAAAACTGCCCTGTGAGTTCTCACAATGGCTTTTAGAAGGTACTTGCTCTACACTTTGCTAGGTCTCCAGCTAGTTATTTGTTCTTTGTTCACACATGACTTTTAAAAATTTAATTTTTTTTTGAATACAAGAATTTCAGAGATGAACAGCACAAATGGTAAGGGGTGTGTGATGCTGTGAGCAGCAGACTCAGAAACAGCCCAAAGATGGACAGCATGACCTCAAGGATGGAGACAAAATAAATTAAAAGGAAATACACAGCTATATGACTGCATAGTGTAAGATGTTTGGTCTTAATAGGTTTTCAGTCATCAATTAAATGTTGAATTATGCTCATTATGCTCTCTTTAAAAATGCAGCCAAATTTAGCTTCCAAGTTTGAATTATTATATCCACACAGCATGGTTAAAATAAAAATATCAAGCACTTGCAGACAGTGAGTTTGGGTTTGTCTGGGAAGTTCACGCATTTAGACTAACTCATTTATGAGTAAATTGTGGGGAAAAAAAAGGTGCATTCATGATCTAGGACCAATTAGAGTGAGGAGCCAGGGGTGGGATGGCCTGGGCTGGTTCTCACTCACTTCCTACCTGAGGTGAGGTATTTAACCTCTCTAATCCTCAGTCTCCTGATCTATATAATGGGTATCTCTTTCCACCCCAATATAGTCACTGCGATGATTAAATACAATTATCTATGTAAAGTTCTTAACACAAAAGCTGGCAGGTAGTAAAAGTGCTAACAAAAAGTTAGTGATTGTTATTATCATCATCATCAATGTTGTTAATGAATAAGTGTGGAAATGAATTTGACACCCACAGTGTGCTAAAGGAGATGGCAGAGAGGTATAAATATAAGTATGGCGAAGATACCTAGGACTGTACCTTATAGGAGGTGGTACTTGATCTGGAATTGTCAAACCAGTTTTAGAAATCAGGTTAAACTGGGACTGATCCTCCTAGAACGCATATTACCCTGGATGACTTCCTTTGGTTAGGTTGAAAAAGGCTGTTTTGTAGAAGAGTAAAACCTGCCCACATAATATTACATCAGATCCTATTATAAACTTTCAAATGTTTTGAATTTCCAGCACCATATCACATTAATTGTTTTATCCCCAAACTATCAGAAAAAGCAGCGTCATAGCAGGGTGGAACAAAGGCATTTAACTCAGAAAACCAGACATCCCTCCTCCTAGAAAGGGAAAGATTCCAATTTCCTCTCCTAACATTTCTTTAAAATTGTTTTGGCGTCAGATCATACCTCATTTTATGACCAAAATGTGACCTGGTAGGAGTGTAGACATCCACATTTGTCGTCACCTTTAAAAGCAAGTACTTGAAAGGGTCCGTTTCCCCCTGGAAAACAAGTACCGATGTCAAGCCTAGCCACTGATGTAACACAAAGAAAGCTGCTTCAGAGGAAGAAATTGGGATTGAGGGAGTTTGGCTGGAGCAATGAGACGTGTCGCGAGCCTTTGGGTATTAACCAGACTGGCAGCGTGATCCCTGGGAGAGAAGACAAAGATAGCACCCGCCTGTCTGACTCAGGGCATGCCCACATTGCTCGAACCTTCCCGTCCTCCCACAAGGAAACTCGGCTCCAGCCCATTCAGGGCAGACTTCCAGGGCCTGGCATGTGTGTGCTCAGCATCACGGGCAGCTAGCAGGACCAGTGCAGCGGAGGAGGCTTAGCTTAGTACGCGTTCGGCAGGACGGGTGTGCAGGCTGCACTGCCCTTCAGTCGTCCAGGTAGGCAGAATGATGGCTTTTATTGACTTTCTGTGAGACTGGAAGCAAAGAAAAGGGGTGGGAAACAAAACAGTAGGTGGCATTTTAGTTGTGCCCTCATGAGTGCAAGTGGGAAAGGTAAGAGCACCTCAGGGGACATGGACAGAGCCAGGGCAACAGTGTTCCCCGGGAAGCTGGCAATAAGATGGCAATAAGACAAGGTACTGCTCTACCAACTGAGAGAGAAACAGAGGAGTGAAAAGAGCCGTTAGTGCAATGGAGTGTCGTGAACTATGTCAGTGCCGATGGCACTCATTAGGATTCTCACACTTCTCACACGTTGTCCTAGCCTGCTTCCTGGGACAAGCTCTTGTAAGCCAAAGTCCCTGTTGTGAGCCCAGGCAGTGCCATTTTTCTGTACATCCCTCTCCTTTCTGCAACTTTCCAGCCCCATCATTTAGGAACCCCCTGGGATCTGATGGACAGGACTGATGTGGGTTACAGGTGCCAAAGCTGTACAGACAGCTATGCTAATTACACCACACCTGTTTCCCCAGGTTAAGCTGTTGCTATTGGAAACTGTGATCTAATGAACCGTTATTGCAATTCCCCTTCAGTCATGTAACAGACCTTGGACTTGGGGCTCAGTCCCTTGTGCAAAAGAATAAGGACAGCAATGAATGAGAGTGGTGGGTGGGAAAATAGCATCTCTATATGATTGCTGGAGGTGGTGAAGAAGTTGATTCCACCTGCAGGGGAAGAAAGCGATCCAGGAAAGGTACTCCAGAAGGATCTGATAACTAAAAGATGAGAAAGCCCCTGCTAGTTGCTGGCATTCATGACACAGGGACTGGAACAGACCAAGTCATTTTAGATGTCTCCATAAATTGCCAGCACTGTATTTGGCATCCCCTCCATTCCTAAAGGTGTTTTTCCAATAAATCCATGGCAACATGCAGAGCTGTGCCATCGCATTAAACAAAACAGGTATGATTTTTTTCATTTCCCCAGCCCACGTTCTGTATCTCTACCCAATATGTTACCGGGCTATGAGAACCCTATGCTTCTCTCTAAATGATTTTTAAACTTTTTCTTTCTTTTACCATTTTGTACTTTTTGTTCCCAGAAGGGGTCTTCAACTGTTGCAAATTTCCTAAGACAACCAAGTTTCTCTTCCTGGGTAGCAATTTCCATTCATGAAAAATCACCTTGTATGCCGTCAGGAAGTATAGCAGGTTGAGAAGCTCTGTAATTTGTTTTCCATCAACTAATAATCTTATTGTGATGAGTAATGCAGTCCTGTTAATGTTTCAACAAGGTTATGGATTGTGCTGAGTGTCAGTAGAGAAGCCGACAGTTTTGTGCAGTAAAACCATTCTTTCTCCTTTTTACACAGCATAGTTTCTTAAACAGCTTGCAATAGATCACATGAGCTTTAGCAAACAATATTGAAATGAATTTAAATACAAAAGCGATTCACGATATGTCAATAGGACTTTTACTCAGAGGTTGATTCTGTTTTTGTGTTTCCCAGTGTGCCTTTTTTAAAAAGACATTTGTTTCCAAACAAAGAGTTTGGAAACAGATTTGCCAAGTTTTCAGGCTGGTTTGCTCCGGTTGGTTAGAGTAGCCTCGATGTCTCTGCCTGAAACGGTTTCTGCCATTAAGCAAGGCTTTTCCCTCATGGATCGAAGCACTTCTGCCCTATTCCTAGCATTGGGTGTGATGTTTAATTTTATTTTTGTATTATATTTTTTAAATTAACATACAGTAAAATTGGCTTCACTGTGTACAGTTCTGTAGCTCTGAACACAAGCATAGATTTCTGGAACTGTCACAACTGCAGGAACCCAAAAAAACCCTTTCACCTCAAAAATTTCCCATACCCCAGCCCCATCTCAATCCCTGCTAGTCACTAATCTGTCCTTGTAACTATAGTTTTGTCCTTTTGAGGATGTCATATACATGAAATTATACCTTTTGAAACCAATTTATTTCATTCAGCGTAGTACCTTTGCAATGTATCCAAGTGATTGTATCAATAGTCCATTCCTTTATTTAGTTAATTAATTTCTTTAATAGACAAATAAAAATTGTAATATTTATGGTATATATGTTTTGATATATGTACATTTTGGAATGGCTAAATCAAGCTAATTAACATATTCCTTACCTCACATACTTTTCAGTTTTTTGTGGTTAAGAACATTTAAAATCTACTCTCTCAGCTATTACTAACTCGAGTCATTCCTGCCTTTGCTGCATAGTACTCCACAAATTGTACTTAGTACTATATGAATTCCTATACTTCGTTTATTCATTCACCTGTTGTAGGACATCTGGTTGTCCTCAGTTTTTAGTGATTAGAAAAAAAGCCACTACAAATTTTCATGTGCAGCTTTTGGGTTGAACATTAAGTTTGCATCTCTCTAGGGCAAACACCTAGACTTGGGGTTATTAGGGCGTATGGTAAGTGTAACATCATGGGAAACTGGCAGACTGCTTTCCCGAGTGGTTGTCTCATTTAGCGTCCCCACCAGCAATGTGTGAGAGTTCCCATCATGGCAATGTGGCTAGTTTTCATGAAAAGTAAAACATGTGTTTCTAGCATGATATTGTATTTTGTCATGAGCTGCTTCTGGTTAATTCTAGAAGTCATTATTATTTTTTTAATTCCCTAATGAAACAGTCCTTACATTTTCTGTTAACTCTTAAAACAAACAAACACACAAAAACAAACAAACAAAAAAAACCCCGCCAAGTTTGCTTGCCTGCTTTCTCAGTTCTGTTTGCGATTTCTCCCTTGGGCCACACTGCATGTGTTTTCGTTAGAAATATGCTGAGTGACGAGTATTCGTTTCATCCATGGAATTGGCATTATGGCACTCAAGAGTGTTCAAAGACATACAGAGAAATGAGGACTGGATGATTGGAAGAAACTCAGGAGGTAACATTTCTTCTTATCCTCCACGTCCGTGTTCCCTTCATAAATCTAGACATCTTGTGCCATTTCGTGCATGCAGAGAGTACCCTGAAAGTCACATGTCTCCACTGCTCTCTGTCATAGACTCCACTCAGCAACTCAGAACCCAGGGAAGGAATTCTGACTGTGAACCTTACAAAGAAGGCAATACAGCACATGTATTCCGTGTGCTTGATTGAAGACTCCAATTTGCCTGCTCTATTATCTAGAATTAAACACAAAAGACAGTTGATAAATACCACATTCAGTTGAAAACACAAATGAATCAAAATGTTACAGTTTCTCTCCACAGATAATAATTAACATTCTTGTGAATTGCTCTGTGTACCATAACACATCCTTTAAATGGTATGCAAGCAAAAAACCTGTACATTAGGTTGTGCGTATATGTAGACCCAACAGAACAGTGACTCAGCCTTGGGAGATAAGGCTGGGGTGAGGAGAGGGGAAAGGTGTTGATATATAGTGTAAGAGTATGCATCTGTGAAACACTTTCAAAGCAGTGTGTCATAATGGCCTCTACAGAATTTTATACATGAGCTGAAACATGAACAAAAACATACATGGAAAAGTAAAGTATTTTCGGTGGTTAAAAACCACAAGGAAAACAAAGAGTTAAGGTGGAGTCTTTGTGGCTTACCCAAAAGGTCAGCACAGGACACGTTTCTTTCTTTACCTTCCTCAAGGCCAGAAATTCTGTCCCTCCAAAAGCCTTCTGACACAGGGTAGATGTCCAATCCTTAATTGCTGAATGAAGGAACATGTGAACAAATAAAGAAATGAATAAAGGAATGAACGAACAAATCCACGATTAAGAATTGTTTGCCATAAGTGAGCTTAGCTAATGTGTCACTGTTCTTGTGTAAGGAATTTAATTGGACAGAAGGCAAAAGGAATCTTGTGGAGAAAACTGTCACTTCTTTGGATTTCTCTCAGAGAATATAAAAGACTTTCTCAAGTAACTCCCTGCATATGGCTTCTAGGCTCTATACAACAGCAGTCCCCAACCTTCTTGGCACCAGGGACCAGTTTCAAATTTTCCGTGGAAGAGGGGGATGGTTTCAGATGAAACTGTTCCACTTCAGATCATCAGGCATTAGTTAGATTCTCATAAGAAGCACCCAACCTGGAAGTCTCATGTGCGCAGGCCACAATAAGGTTCGCACTCCTATGAGAATCTAATGCTGCCGCTGATCTGACAGGAGGCAGAGCACAGGTGGTAATGCTTGTTCACCCTCTGCTCACCTCCTACTTTGCTGCCCGGTTCCTGTACTGGTCTGTGTCCCAGGGGTTGGGGACCCCTGCTATACAACAAAAAAATATGTTGAATGGAAACTCTACCCACGCTCTGTTTCACCATGTATAAACCAGAGACGTTTATAAAGATTCGGCGGGTTAAAAATTACCTAATAAAGTCTTTCAATATATAATGTGTTGATGTCAGCTCCAGTGTCAGCCCTAGAACGGAGCAACCATAAAGCATCATACTCATCAGCATAATGTTGAGGAAGCCATTGGATTTCATCTGATCCAATCCAAAAAGTTTTCCTAAAAGAAGCAGAATTCCATGTATCTTGCTTTTGATTTGCACACTCTTAGCAATGTCATCCTTTTTCTGTGCCACACTGAATTCCTTTCTGTATCACCAACTACGCAGATGAATCAGGATTCACCCCGCCCGGTTGAGTTAGAGGCCTTTAGCAAAGATTCTTTAATACAATGGAGTTGTGATGAAAAGTGAACGTTTACAGGTGTCAGAAAGAGCCACAGGAGATCCTGTTAGTCTGAGTTTGGAAGTGAAATGTGTCTATTCCCACTTGGGGTGTGTGGGAGGCCTCTGTTCCCATTAGTTCCACGGGGATTTCTGCTTGTAAGACATTTGTTGTCATGTTTGGATTGCTGTAGGAAGAGAAAAAAATTGCTACGGTTTGCATGAGACAGAATTGAGTTTTGACAAGGAAGCCCATGATAATTTTTCTTCTTGCACTTTGATCAAGTTCAAGCTTTTGAGATTTGTCTCAAATGATAGCGTGGTGTACTTGGACATCCTTTAATTTCTGATGGAATTTGGAATATTCCTCCAATTTCTTTGTTCTTGATGTATTTGTCAATATATAATTAATTAACTAATTCAGTCATTCATTCAACAACCATCGATTGTGTCTACCAAGTGTTCTATGAGCCAGGGATTCAACAGAGAATAAAATAGCATCTTCGCCTTCAAGGTACTTACTTTCTGGTGCAGAAAGACAAATGAGTTTTTAAAAACTGGATACCAATATGTGCTTTAGAGAAAAAGAAAGCAATCGAAGGGGGATAAAATGACTGACGCTGTCTTGGGAGGCAGGTCTTAAAAGATGACATTTGAGCTGAGACCTGCAGACATGGAAGGAGTGAGCTACTCAATTATCTGTATCTCCAGGCGAAGGGTACAGCAAATGCAGAGAGCCTCAAACAGAAGCCTGCTTGGCAGGTTCCAAATCAAGCAAAGGCCGGTGAGGATCCACATCAGGGCCTTTCTTATTTCTTGCAATATTTTCTTCAAGAACTAGGCTTAAATCTGCAGGAAAGAGACAAACCTAGGCCGATATTCTGAGCAATTCCTACACACTACACAAGTCCCGGATTTAAAATGCCTTCGTTCTTGCTTTTCCCTCTGCCTGAAACATTGTTCCCCCAGACACTGGAATGGCTCTCTCCCTATTTCCTTCAAGTCTCTGATCAAATATCATCTTATCGAGAAGCCTTTCCAGACTACACTATTAAAGTGTCAGATAGGCAGTGTTAGAAATGGAAATTATTTTCTCCGCCAAATCTGATTATTTCACGTGAGAGATGACTCCTTCTCTACATTATGGGATTAAGAATGATCCCATTTGAGATGATAAATACTAGGATGTTTCAGTAACCCAAGAAGCCCTGAGAAACAAATTGCTAATTCATGATTTAAACCAACTAAATGTGATGAACAAGTCAGGACGTCAGTGAATTGTTCAACAGTGGATTGCAGTGATAGAGCAACCTGCATGGCTCATAAATGAGCCAAAGAAACTTGAAAAGCTTGATTTTATTATAGAGTTTTTCATGCAAAATGGGGGCTGATGCTTACCAGGACTACCAGAGCTCAAGGTAACACAGGTCTTCCTTGTGCTAATTAATAAAAGAATAAGAGAATTTATCAAAGGAAAAAAGCTGTTAGAAGGCACTTCACATTGTCCACCATTGGATGGTTTTATTTCAGTGTATTTAAAGTGCAAATGTGAAAAATAAGCGCACTGATTATTTTGGTATTCTGTAGAGCCTGGAGTTACTCTAACTTATTAGTAGGAAAAAGGACCCCTGATTGTTAATGGTGCTGTTTACCTTAAAAGTTTCTGGCAACAGAAAGCTTTTCAAGTCATTGAAATAATAATCTTGGCTGGGTGTAGTGGCTCAAACCTATAATCCCAGCACTTTGAGAGGCCAAGGTGGGAGGATTGCTTGGGGTCAGGAGTTCAAGTCCAGCCTGGGAAACAGCAAAATTCCATCTCTACCAAAAATAAAAATAAAAATTAGTCAGGAATGGTGGTGTGTGCCCAAGCCTGTAGCCCCAGCTACTTAGAAGGCTTAGTCAGGAAGATTGCTTGAGCCCTGGAATTTGAGGTTATAGGGAGCCATGATTATACCACTGCATTCCAGCCCAAGTGACAGAGCAAGACCCTGTCTCCTAAAAACAACACACACAAAAAATCTAAATCACAGGGTCTATGTCACCCCTGTCTCCATCACCTCAAAAAATAGGCCAGCACAATGGCTTATGCCTGTAATCCCAGCACTTTGGGAGATAAAGGCAAAAGGATCACCTGAGGCCAGGAGCTCAAGACCAGCCTGGCCAAAATGGGGAAACCCCATCTCTACTAAAAATACAAAAATTAGCCAGATGCGGTGGCACACACCTGTAGTCCCAGCTACTCAGGAGGCTAAGGTAGGAGAATTGCTTGAACCCGGGAGGCAGAGATTGCAGTGAGCCGAGATTGCACCACTGCCCTCCAGCCTAAGGGACAGAGTGACACTCCCATCTAAATATATATATATATATATATATATATATATATATATATATATATATAAAACAATTAGCCTATTCAGGCAAAAATAAATGCTGACATGTCCTGAAGTTCTCCTATTTGCAATGCACTTTCTGAGCACTTTAAACATACTATCTCATTTAACTCTCTTACCAACTAGGAGCTGTTATTAACCACCTTTTACAGATGAGGATACAGAGGCTAAGTACCTCAAAACTCTGTTTGTCTAACTTCAGAAATCCCCCAGGCAAAACTAGAGAAATCAATGTCTTCAAGACTGAAAAGCCCTGGAAATGGCATCCTGATCCCTTGATAGAAAGAAACCTTTTTTCCAGTGGAGCACAGTGGGAACCAGTGATCCTAATGGCAATGCCTCTTTCTCCCCCTGCAAAACTGAGGGCTGAGAGCACACTGGCCTCCTGGTAATCCCAGTTTTTGTCTAAAAGTTACTGGCATCCTGTGGATCTTCAAGGTGAAGGTGGGGGGTTTTCCTCTTAGACTGCTCAGTAGCAGGATACTTCTACTTATCATCCATGCAACATCATGAGAAGGATCTTGATCTTGAGAAGGATCGTGAGAGGTCTGATTTACTTTAATTGGGAGGTAAAGACAACTCCAAAGCAACTTTGAAATAAACAATTATGAGCAAAATCCAAAGAGCGCTCTCTCTGCCAGTACTTGAGCTGTGTAATCTTGGGCAGTGGATGCTTCTTCAGATATTTGATTATCTTGGGTAATTACTTGTGTGGGCATGTGCATGTGTGTGTACGTGTGTGCGTTCTAAAGGCAAAAGGAGGGTTCTGAAAATATCTCCAGTGATATGTCTTTACATCCCATGACATCAGCTGTCACTTGATATGACACCAGATGCAGTTCAAGGTCTGACATTCAGCTGACTTCTGTTTATATAGTATGGAGAAACTTTTGTTCCCTTGCCCTATAAGGCATGTACCAGGAGAGATTTTGGGAAAAGGTCACCCAGATAGTAAATAATTCTGCTGAGCTTTGAAATGAAAATGCTCCAGGAACCTTTATCCCATCCTTGCCATTTAACTGGTGTGCTTCGGCCACTCTTGGTAATAATGAATGGTGTGGATCAGAGTTTGTTTCCATTATTCTGATCATCAGAGGCTCCATCTCAAATCAAAATCATATTTTATCTTTGTTTTGATCCTCTTTCTGTGTTTGGGAGAAAGCACTCTAAACATCTCAAAGAGGAAAAAAAATGAAATACACCCCAAGGAAAATCTAGTTAAAGACTTAAAGAGTGGCGTCTTGGTGGAAGAGAATTCCACTGTGAGGTCTGGCTTTTTTGAAAAAATAGCCTGGTCTTTGAAAAATGTATTATCTTTCATGGGTAGGGAAATATCCAAATTTTGCCCAGCCTATTTTACAATAACACCTTGGAAAGCTATGTGATGAGCTGGAATGAGAAGGGTTTAAATTTTTGATGCAATTCTCTGCCTGGGAAAGTGATAATGCTGTTCACATAACAGAAAGAGTATTTTCTGCTACAGCACAACAATCAACATAACGTCTGGGCATATTAATAATTTCACTCCTAAACTTCTCGACAGGGAGTGCATGGGTCTTAATAGTATTGTCAAGATCCTTAGGGCAATTGAAAAACCCAAAATCATTACTTTCTACTGATAGGCTTTCCTCTCCCAGAGGATGCCAAAATACCTAGGGTAATGTAGATTTATTGAAATTCTCAGATAGGCACTGCTCAGATGTAACTGTGTAATAAAATCTCTTTAGAAGGGTTCTTCTCAAGTATTTCAAGTGTTTTTTTTTTTTTCTTTGTCACTTGGAAAGTAGCTAATGGAGTTGACATTGATCTCAAGTAATACTTTCCTGATGATTTAAGAAAGCAAAGAATGAGTATAGGGGCAATGGTCAAATAATGTGGCACCTATGATTAAAATCCCTTTCTGACCCTTCATGTGTGAGAACATGCCCTACTGAGGCGAGATGGTCCCAAATTCACAATAGCTATTAAGCTCTTAACCCAAGGGCAGCTGCTGAATTGGCACCCAGTTCAAGGGTCCCCTTATCCTTTCTCCTGTCCCCTCCCCACAAAAGTCCCTGCCTGTGCCTGGCTAGGTGATTACCGCCATGCCTGAACCGCTAGAACAAATTCCAGGCTCTCCTTCAGACACTCGCATGTGCAGCTGGCCCTCAAATGCCGTCACCTAACAATCTCCATCTGAAAAATATCAACAGCAGCAGGATATCAGCCACAAAAAGGCCTGCGGGGGACCTGCTTCAGGCTGCCAGGGGAAGATCTTTTTAAGTGCTAGGCAGTGTGCCCCCTGTGAGAGTGAACTTTGACTGGCTCCGATGGAGCTCTGCAACAGACACATGTCGTGGTTATAATAAACAGAGGGAATCGCCATTTCCATGAAATGTCCAGGATTGGCAGATCCATAGGAACAGAAAGTAGATTAACATTTACCAGAGGATATGGGAGGGAGGAAGGGACTGGTCAGTGACTGCTGATGGGCATGGTGTATCCTTTCAGGGTGATGAAAATGTTCTAAAATTAGATAGTGGTAATCATTGTGTATCTTGGTGAATATACTGAAGAAACACTGAAATGTATACTTTTAAAGCTGAATTGTATGATATCTCAGCTTTTTTTTTTTTTAATTTATTTTAAAAAAGCAGAAGAGGTGGTCAGGCAGCAAATGCCAGGGAAAACAACCAAAAAACAATCCAAGACAGAGGAGTTTGAAGTCACCTTTTCTCAATGTCTAGCCATCTCCCTATAAAAGGAATCCTGAAGGTAACAAGAATGAGGGAATTAAGTGGGAGGGCATCACTGATTCCAGCAATCAACTAGAACGCTCAAGGGATAGAGGCAGAAGTCTACTCTGATCCCTGTCCTCTGAGACGCTAAACATAATCCCCCAGGGACATGATTTGTCCATTCATTCTTTTGTTCATTCATCACCAATTTTATACCAGGTACTGCAGCCTTATGCTGGGATATACAGACAAGTGAGACAGACTCTTTTTAATGGAGGAGCTCATGATCTAGTGGAGAGCACAGGAGAGTCCAAAAATAATATAAAACCAGTTGCTGAGCGTTACAAAAGAAATGTAAGCAGTCGGGCGTGGTGGTTCATGCCTGTAATACCAGCACTTTGGAGGGCCAAGGGGCAGTGGATTGCCTGAGGTCAGGAGTTCAATACCAGTCTGGCCAACATGGTGAAACCCCATCTCTACTAAAAATACAAAAAAATTAGTTGGGCGTGGTGGCGTGTGCCTGTAATCCCAGCTATTAGGGATGCTGAGGCAGGGCAATTGCTTGAACCAGGGAGGTGGAGGTTGCAATGAGCCGAGATCACGCCACTGCTCCGCACTCCAGCCTACAAAAGCGTAAAACTCTGTCTCAAAAAAAAAAAAAAAAAAAAAAAAAGGTAAGCAGGGTGCAAAGCAAGCACCCAGAGGGTCACAGATACGTTACAGTTAAATACACAACTTAAGGAGAGAGAATTTAATTACTTAACCTCCCTGCACCTCAGTCTCCTTATCTTTAAAGTGGAGAGCAATATCTACTTTAAAGGTTATCGTAAGTTTTAAATAAGATAAAATATGTTGAGTGCTTATCATACAGCTGGTGCTTATTAAATGGGAGCTGTTGTGCTTAGGTGATCTAAGATGTTCCTACAGACCCTAGTCCTTTATGAACGTAGGCAGAGCTGAGGAAAACTTTGGATTCTGAACCTGCAAATGATTGCTCCTTGTGACTGTAATTCCCGTGTTCCGCTACGCAATGTTGATCTGTGCATCATTGCAAATGCATTCGGAATGTTTTTCTCTAAGGTCATATATTTTGTGTAGGAAAGAGAGCTATAAATCATTCCTTACAGGCAAGCACAGCCATTTCTTTCTCTGCCCTCTGTTGAGGCTCAGTGGGGTGCTTCCTTCAAGGACAGCCCCCTGATACAGGACCTTGCAACCCAGGCCAGAGGCACAGGCTAGAGCTGGACCAGCCAGGGGATGGAGGAATGAGGAAGAGGCTAGAACTTGACTCACTGCTTCATCCCCCTTCTTGTTTCTCCACCACTTTGAAATGTGGAAAGGCTGCAGCTGCAGCTTGCGACAGTAGTGGCCAGATCCAAGAAAGACTGCAGATAGGTCACCTGCCCTGTGAAGCCAGCAATACCATACGTGTGTCAGTAACAAAACATGCAAGTCCATTCTTTAAGAGAGAAGTCATTCTGTAGGTGTTAAGACAGAAGAAGGAAGCAAGCTCAACGTCCAATGTGCCCAGTACTTAGAGACAAATAAGGAAATCTTTTCGAATGTGGGAGGGACTGGATTTGGAACTATTCCCCCCTTCCCTGGCCTCTTGGCAAAATGCCTCTGGTCAGAGCAGGATAGGACAAGCGTGCCCTTGGTTCTTGCCCCTGACAGGCCTAATTGCTGCTCACTCCTCACCAACTCTGGTTAGGGGAGCCTGGGATGCAGCATAGTGAAGGAAGCTTGGGGAGGGCCTTTGGGAAGGCATATAAAAGAGATTGCACTGCAGCTTGGCTGTTCTGGCCTATTTCTCCTAATTCAGGCAGCATCCGTGAGATGGTGCAGAGCTTGGAGGTGGGCGATTCCCTCCAGTTTCTCACAAGATTGGATTCTGCCATTTAAGCAAATGTGCAAGGAAATGAGTCAAGTCTGTTTTCTTCTGTATTTGCTCGGCATATATCAGGCAGGGCAGGGCATCTGTTTTCTCCCTGTGTGCCTGTGTTCTGCCTTTGGGTTCATTTGCATATAGCTGGGAGGGGAAGAGACACTGGGATCAAGAACCAGCTCTACCATTTGCTAAGCTATGTGACATTTTATGCATTACTTAACCTCTCTAAACTTCACTTACTGGATCTGTGAAATGAGCATGATAAGTGACCTGTCCCCTAGGAGTAAGTGGGAATATATTGAAATGATTTTTGTACAACACTTAGCACAGTACCCTACACACACGGAGAACTTAACTCATGGCAGCCATGGTCAACATTATCATTTTGTTATCATCAACATCAGTTGTTTTGTTTATGGAAATGGAGTAGTTCCGAAACCCAAGTTTCATTTTTGTGGGCTCTTAGACACTCTTGGGACTGTCTGTTAATAGCTCCTGGCCATGTCACTTTGTCACTCTGCCCTCCTGCAGGCTGAATTTGAAGGTGGAGGGGTCTGCAAAATCTTGATGATTTTGCAGCCACATGTTCATTGAATATCCCCCTCCAAGAGCTGCCATTTCAAAGAACTGGGAGAAGTGGGGTCCACAGTGCCCTAGGAGGTACTCATCGTTTTCCTCAGAGTCATAGTTGCTATAGCTGCCATTACTATTTTCAGAACGATTAATTGTACCAAATAATAATCATCATAATAATATGTATCAATAGCTTGCTGTGTACCAAGAATTGTGCTAGGCTCCTTAAAAAATATATTTCCATTCAATTCTCCTAACAATCATGTATGAGAAGTAAAATTACTATACCTATTTTGCAAGTGAACAAACAGGCTTAGAAAGAAAATTATGTCACTTTCTAGTGGTCACACATCTGGTCAGTGGCCAAGCAGGGGTTCAAAGCCAACCACCAGCCTGAATTTGTGCAATAGACTCTGTCCTCCTTAGATCTAAGCAGACATTGTTATTCTTGAAAGTCCTCAGCCCCAATTCCCTGTGGCCAATTCAAGGTCAAATTTGAACAGGGTGTCCTGGTGCCAGTTATCATCAACCAGAGATTCCCACGTCTCTGCCAACACCATCCCCTCTTTGAGAATCTTTAAATTGCTATCAAGATGAAACTCGCCCCCTAAGAGGTAGTTCAGGAGAAGGCAAAGAGTTTGTTGTTAATTTATCATCTTGGGGTCTGAGAGAGTTGAAAATTTTAAAGACCAACCATTGGCATGCCATTCCCAGGAATGAGTGATTTATTAGCAGCTAGGCAGGCCCCTACTTTTATTTTTTTCTTTCACATATTTTACCATCATTTCTAATCGCCAGGAAAAACTGGTGAAGACTATGGCGCAAGACAAGGCGGTTTAATTTGTCCCTGCTTTCCCACCCATCTATTTGTCAACACTTGGCAAGAGTAGACCCAACCTAAACATGTCCTCCAGCTGTTTAGGCAGAGTGCAGCAATAGTCAATGATTAGCAATTTCATCCTTAAAGCCCCTGAACTTCTTCCTTTATATGTTTAAAACGTGGGCATTGATTTTTTCCCCATGCTGTATGAGCAACTCTAATGGAGTCAACACAAAAGCTGATATGCCAAGGTTTTCCACTTCCCACGTCTGACTTTATTGGAATTGGTATCGTTACTCAACAAAGAATCACTGCTTCGTTTTGCTCAAGTTTCACTGCCAACCAGTAGGCATTTATGAAGGACAGACCCTGTGACTGGCATCCCTCTCAAAATCAACTGGCAACAATTGTCCCGCAGAAAATCTAAAAGCACAGACCATTCTTCAGCAGGACAAACAGTAGCGCTCATTCAAGCCCTTGATTTTTAAATATACAGGAAACACTTTCTCTATAAATTCACTTACCTTTTTCAGGAGCCTTACCTATACCTTCCCTAGTTTTTAGTAAAGAGCCAATAAAACAGTTCCTTCTTCCTAGGACTAAAAGCCATACAGTACCTAAAAATAAATTCCAGGTTCTGGACTGAAGGTAAATCAGGTACAATATCAGATCAGCACCAATATTTTAATGACAGTTGCCTTTTTCCTACTAATAGCATACTGACGAGGTTCATACTGTATAAGGATTTACGTTACATAGTTTTTAATGTTTAAATTGCATTATTATTACATGATTGCATATTTATGTAATAGAAGAGCTCTTAATAATATGCACATTAATTGAACCCAACAAATGTGTGGAACTCAGAGTGGACGTTAGGGTTCCTTCATCAAGCTGAGTGATTCATCTCCGTTTCATAGGAGGTTGAAGACATCAGTTGCTTTGCAGAAGGGCTTTTCATGTATTTTGGCTTTGGGAAAGCAGGAACGCACATTATCAGCCATTGTTTGCGTTTTTGAAATAGAAAACCTTCTCACCCAGCAAGCGTGTTGGATGACTGTAGTGAAAAGTGATCGATGCAAAAAGGTGCTTGCGATCAATCGTTGTAGCAGAGGTGCTTCATACTAGTGGTACGTTACTTACGCTGAATACCAGGGCACCCAAGTGAAGCTAGGAGTCAAAAACATACTGTTAAGCATCAGTAACATAAACACATACAGCCAGCTAGATTAAGAGAACAGGGATCGCTAGGGTTGATGGTAAATCAGATAAACCACCCCACCCCTCACAGCATTCAGCTGTATCCAGTTGTTTTGAGAGGATACAGACTCCATATTTTGGGTTTGGTTTTGTTTTCAGGAGAAGTCAGAAATCTGGAAATGCTCTGCAAAATCCCAACTCTGAATTTTTGATAATATTCAGCTTGAGGGTTGTCAGTCTATGACGTCTGCCCTTGATAGATGAAATTTGGGTTTAATTTTCCTGCTCAAATCTGGTCTCCCTGAGAGCTGCAGTTCTGTCTTATCCATCCTTTCATCCCTGAAAGAACCCGTCACTGTTCTCTGCACATGGTTTTCGCGGACTTGCCAGCCATCAGGCAGCATGCTTAGCACTTTACATTCATCCTTCCTCTCTAACTTTCACAGCAACCTTAGCGGGTAGTTACTGCTGTTTTCACCATTTGGCAGATAAGTAAGCTGAAAATGAAAGAAATGAGGAGGCACGCCTAGGTTCACACAGCTAGAAAGTGGCAGACTCAATCCTTGAACCCAGTTCTATAGATTTTATCTCCTAACCTCTAGCTAAATGCCTCTCCTAGATGTCCCCACATCCCTCTGTATATATCCCAGTGGAAACATTTACCACTCAGTACTGTAATTGTCTTTTCCTTCTGTCTCCTGCACCTCGCTGGAAAATATGTCTGTAGGATAGATAGATAAATGAGCAAATATAATTAATGTGGTGGTGAAAATGAGCAACAGTTTGGAGGAGAATGTCTTCCAATACTGAGGATGCTGGATCATTTTTGTTTTTGTTGCTGTCAACAATTTGATTTATTTGCAATGAAACATCATGTTGCTTTATAGGAGGGCTGAGTGAATGGAGAATTAAGTATTCGTCCATCTTCCCTTACTCTTCCTTCTCCATTTCCCCCAGAAAGCTCTAGGCCTTCTCTTTAGGATAAAGGAAGAGAGAACTTGACCTCTCTTCTAGTTAACTGGAAAATTCCCAATTCATTTTATTTGGAGCATATCACATAGCACCCAGGTCAGTGCTTCTTTTCCTGATGGGGACCACCCCTGGATATTGTCAGAACACAAGCAACCACAGGAATTCTTCCCAACAATAACACAGATGGACCACACAAGGACCACACAAGCTGGAGTAGACAAGAAGAACTTAGCTCAGAGTGAACAGACAGAAAGCAGGAGGGTCTAGTATCTCATTTAGGGGATTAAATCCTTCACACGGCCTCTTTGTACTTTAGAAGAGTGTGTGGTCTGGAGAGGGGAGGGTGGGGGGCCAGGACAGAGAGAGATGAAAAGTTAGGACTTGGGGCTGGGGAGGGCAGGTTCTCACTTGTGCACCGGCCTGCCCCATCTTCCTGAGGCAGGTCTCATAATTACCTAACTAATGGGGAATAATGACACTACTTGGATGGGAGTTGAGAGAAGGGGAAAGAAAATTCATTAGCTGTGTGCGGGGGGCTTGGATAGCATCCCCGAAGGATCATTATGACATCATTTCACCCCCATTTCCCACCTCTTTCCACTAATATGAGACAGACAAATGCTAAATAACTATGTAATAATACATTACTAGGCAGACAACAATGCCAGAAAATATAATAGCCTGCTACAGCTATGAAACTCCCCCAAAGATATATTTAAAATGTCACTGATGCATAATGTAAAATAGGAATTACAGGTTCATTTGGAGGACACGATTTAAAATCTATACAACTGTACAGTGGTACTTCCCACTGGGTTTTCATTGTCACTGTCCTTTCCTAAACATCAAAAAGAAAAAAGAAATCGTCCAAGTAATTTCAGCCTAGAGATGCAAACTTCAAGGAACCAGTTTCCTCCATATTTTTCCATCCTGAGTGTGTTGGTCAGGATGCTCTCCAAACCTAGTATCTTCTTGACATGTTGTCTTTTCCTCGGAACGTTTCTGCAGCCTGCACAGGAACCCCAGAATGTAGATTACACCTTTTGGAGATGTAGCCTGGCCACATAAGGAGACAAGTAGTTGAAATTTGTGTCAAATTGCTTGTTTAAATGACTTGAGCCAACTTCTTAAAGCCAGGACAGCAGGGGCTGAGGATTTTTAAAGTTGGCAGGGGCCAAAAATGACAAGGCTCAGCAGTCACCTGGTGAGCTGCCAGCCCTGACTGGAAGCTTCAAAAAACAAACTTTCTCAAAGGACACAAATTAAAAGTCACGTTTCAGCATCCATTAAAATGAAATTATAGGCTTCATCACATAGCGAACTACTTTCATTTTCATTATGCTTAAAATATTTCATTTTGTAGATTAAGAATCGGTTGCTAGGAAAACCTTGTGTGGAGTTCACAGAGACAGCGATATCTACAAGGGGATGTTTTGCAAGGGGGAGCTCTCTTTTGTTTTTCCTGCAAGGATAGAGGATTTTGTTATTTGAAAAAACGCAGGATGCAATTTGGAGTCAGGGTCGTGGCTTGCAAACATCTGCCATGACCTTCTCCAGAGACTGAGTCCTCAGGGTTCATCTCTCAGAGGAGGGAAGGTGGCAACCTGCTGAGCTGAACGGGCTCACAGGTGTGTTTTGTTGACTCTCCTTTTAAAGTGTGTGTGTGTGTGTGTGTGTGTGTGTGTATCTATATTACACATATATACATATAGACACATGTGTATGTATATATTATACATATGTACACACATATATACACAAATATGTGTGTGCACACACATACATATATATCTTTTATTTTAAGTTGTCCACATTTTTAAAAACCAGGAAATTTTATCTACAAGTCCAGATTGCCAGCTTTTCTAGAAAAACTAGAAGACACAGCTGCTTTGAGCCCTCCCCAGTCCCACGTGGCCCAATTGACCTGGTGCCGAGTCAGGGCTGCTCCCCTAGTCTCTCCACCTCAACACCATCCACAGCTGGCCCACTCCACCCTCCTGCCTGGCCCCTACAGGTATTTAAAGGTTCTATCCCCTGACTTAGAGTGTACATATTCTTAATATCTTCAAAAGACAAAATTTCTGAAAAGAATGTGTGCAGTCCACAAGTTTACCTGAGAGGGAACAGGGACTCGTTAGGACAGTGATCCGCCTTGAATGTCATGTTACTTTAACTGAAGTATTAACATGTTTCAAATAAGTCTCTGGTCAGCCCCTATCCACCTGCTTTTGCTAAGCCAGATTTCTCCTTATTCTTCATTTGATGCGCGTGGACAAACGCAAATCAAAGCCCATTATTGACTTGTAAGTAACTCTGGGAGGCCTGCCGCCGTCTCATCTGTCTCTCTAGCTTGCGGCTTTCAGCCATTGTCAGCTTGGAGAGTCTGGTTTCCAACTCTCCTCCGGAGGTTTGCAGAGTGCCTGAGCCTGGAATCTGCAGATGCTGACAGTCGTTTCTCCTTGTTTCGCTTTTCAGGTCCTCCAAACCACCACAGCCAGTCGACTCTGAGGCCCCCTCTCCCACCCCCTCACAACCACACGCTGTCTCATCACCACTCGTCCGCCAACTCCCTCAACCGGAACTCACTGACCAATCGCCGGAGTCAGATCCACGCCCCGGCGCCTGCGCCCAACGACCTGGCCACCACGCCAGAGTCCGTTCAGCTTCAGGACAGCTGGGTGCTAAACAGCAACGTGCCGCTGGAGACCCGGTAAGTCCCCATCGCCAGCTCACAGTCACACTCAGTGTCGCCTTCCCCCTGAGCCACCACACAGAGCCACCGGGTGTCTCTCAGTTCCAGAGACACACTCTGGGCATGAATCATGAGACAAGTTTACCACCTCCTCGTTCCCTTGGTAATTTGACCCTGGACAGTAGGTTGACAGGTATTTCTTTGTTCACATGTGTCTCCTTTTAAAGCCTGTTTACTTTCTTAGATAGCTCTTGTGTACCCAACTAATAGAATTAGCATAACATATTTTTACTCGAAGGCTCATGGGAAACATGCTTATAAGGGTATATTGACTGAAAGCTGCTGATAAATTATGCATTTGGCCTTTCTTGAAGTAATAAATGAAGACTCATTTGAAATTAAGTGTTTGGGGAGACCTTGAGAAACAATCCCTGATTCCAAACTGACAGAAGTATAATTTAAATTTATATTTCAGCCAACATGCAGCCTCACGTTAATCCCTCCTGTACACACTAACAGCTTGATGCCTGTGGGGCACACAATAATGTATAAAAACAAACAAGAAAAAAGGAGCAGCACTTATGTGGGGAGGGAAGAGTTTGAAAATGATCTCCAGGTCTGGCTTTGTTTTGTTTTACCTTTTTTCACCTTCGATTCAGATCTCAAAACCATATACACCTTAATGACCTGAGAGGAGACCTGTCGCTCAGGGTATGGAGGGTGGGGATGACACTGACAGTGAAGGCTGTGTGTGAGTTGGCCAGACTGTGAAGTAGCCTTGCTGCTCTTTCCCCAGGCACTTTCTTGGTTTGTGTGTTCCAAATGCTATTGTTTCCTTATCTGGAAGAACCATGGAAACTGAGCAGAGAGGATGGCTTATTCACATTGACCCTTCAGAAAGTTCCCAAATAGATTTTAAACTTTAATAACTTAGGTCTGAGGAAAGACAGAAATAATCTGTAATTTTTCTGATAACGGCCGGTGAATTCTGTGCACACGGCCTGAAGCAATTTTGAAAGTCATAGCATTTGGAGTTGTTTCTTATTTATAATTGTTTTGTTTTTTATAAGATCGGGAAAATTAATATGTTATACAGCTTTGTCACCATAATCACTCCAAACTTTTAACTTTGTTTTCTGACAATTATAGGGGATTTTTTTTGAAGAATTTTTGCTTTATTAAAAGAAACTAAAAGAGTAAGCCTAAGCTAATAAATATTCTTGATCTCAACATTAGCTTAAAAGAATTGGTACAGAAATAAATAAAATGGCACAAAATGAAGCACTAAGCAAAATACAGAGAGTGCTGCATTTTTATATTTCACCCACAAAAAAAATAGCATGCGTGTGTGTGCACATGCACACACGCACACGCACACACACACACACACAGGCTCTCACACAAAGAATGGTTACATAACAGAGTAAATGGGTTATAACAACCACATCTGTTTGACTCTTGATCCAAACTAGCAGGAAAAATATGCCATTGAGACAATTGGGATGATTTCAACATGGCTTGGGTATTTAATGATATTAATAATATAATTATGATTTTGTTAGGTGCAGTTTTGGCATGTGTGCTTGGTTCAAATACTAAAAACACTCAAATCAAGGAATGAAAAACTACGTATTGGATATTATGCTTTTTTTTTAGTTTATTATACTTTAAGTTCTGGGATACATGTGCAGAATGTGCAGCGTTGTTACGTAGCTATACGCGTGCCATGGTGGTTTGCTGCACTCATCAACCCATCATCTACATTAGTTATTTCTCCTAATGCTGTCCTTCCCCTGTCCCTCACCCCTCGACAGACCCCAGTGTGTGATGTTCCCCTTCCTGTGTTCATGTGTTCTCACTGTTCAGCTCCCACTTATGAGTGAGAACATGAGGTGTTTGGTTTTCTGTTCCTGTGTTAGTTTGCTGAGAATGATGGTTTCCAGCTTCATCCATTTCCCTGGAAAATACATGAACTCATCTTTTTATGGCTGCATAGTATTCCATGGTGTATATATGCCACATTTTTTGTCCAGTCTATCATTGATGGGAATTTGGGTTGGTTCCAAGTCTTTGCTATGTGAAGCATGCTGCAATAAACATACACGCGCATGTGTCTTTATAATAGAGTGATTTATAATCCTTTGGGTAAATACCCAGTAATGGGACTGCTAGGTCAAACGGTATTTCTGGTTCTAGATCCTTGAGGAATCGCCACACTGTCTTCCACAATGGTTGAACTAATTTACACTCCCACTAACAGTGTAAAAGCATTCCTATTTCTCCATATCCTCTCCAGCATCTGTTGTTTCCTGATTTTTTAATGATCACCATTCTAACTGGCATGCGATGGTATCTCGTTGTGGTTTTGATTTGCATTTCTCTAGTGACCAAGGGTGATGAGCTTTTTTTCATGTTTATTGGCTGCATGTCTTCTTTTGAGAAGTGTCTGTTCGTATCCTTCACCCAGTTTTTGATGGGGTTGCTTGTTTTTTTCTTGTAAATTTAAGTTCCTTGTAGATTCTGGATAGTAGCCCTTTTTCAGACAGATAGATTGCAAAATGTTTCTCCCATTCTGTAGGTTGCCTGTTCACTCTGATGATAGTTTCTTTTGCTGTGCAGAAGCTCTTTCATTTAATTATATCCGATTTGTCAATTTTGGCTTTTGTTGCCATTGCTCTTGGTATTTTAGTCATGAAGTCTTTGCCCATGCCTATGTCCTGAATGGCATTGACTAGGTTTTCTTCTAGGTTTTTTATGATTTTAGGTTTTATGTTTAAGTCTTTAATCTATATTGAGTTAATTTTTGTAATAGGTGTAAGGAAGGGGTCCAGTTTCAGTTTTCTGCAAATGGCTAGCCAGTTTTCCCAATACCATTTATTAAATAGGGAATCCTTTCCCTGTTTCTTCTTATTGTCAGGTTTGTCAAAGATCAGATTGTTGTAGATGTGTGGCATTATTGCTGAGGCCTCTGTTCTACTCCATTGGTTTATGTGTCTGTTTCGGTACCAGTACCATGCTGTTTTGGTTACTGTAGCCTTGTAGTATACTGTGAAGTCAGATAGCATTACACCTCCAGCTTTGTTCTTTTTGCTTAGAATTGTCTTGGCTATATGAGCTCTTTTTTGGTTCCATGTGAAAGTCAAAGTTGTTTTTTCTAATTCTGTGAAGAAAGTCAATGGTAGCTTGATGGGGGTAGCATTGAATTTATAAATTACTTTGGGCAGTATGGCCATTTTCATGATATTGATTCTTCCTATCCATGATCATGGAATGTTTTTCTGTTTGTTTGTGTCCTCTCTTATTTCCTTGAGCAGCGTTTTGTAGTTCTCCTTGAAAAGGTCCTTCACAACCCTTGTAAGTTGTATACCTAGGTATTTTATTCTCTTTGTGGCAATTATAAATGGGAGTTCACTCATGATTTGACTCTCTGTTTGTCTATTATTGGTGTCTAGGAATGCTTTTTTGTGATTTTTGCACATTGATTTTGTATGCTGAGACTTTGCTGAGACTTTGCTTATCACCTTAAGGAGATTTTAGGCTGAGATGATGGGGTTTTCTAAATATACCATCATGTCCTCTGCAAACAAAAACAATTTGACTTCCTCTCTTCCTATTTGAATACCATTTATTTATTTCTCTTGCTTGATTGCCCTGGCCAGAAATTCCAATACTGTGTTGAATAGGAGTGGTGAGAGAGGGCATCCTTGTCTTCTGCAAGTTTTCAAAGGGAATGCTTCAGCTTTTGCCTATTCAATATGATAATGGCTGTGGGTTTGTCGTAAATAGCTCTTACTATTTTGAGATACGTTCCATCAATACCTCGTTTATTGAGAGTTTTTAGCATGAAGGGGTGTTAAACTTTATCAAAGACCTTTTTGCATGCATTCAGATAATCATGTGGTTTTTGTCCTTGGTTCTGTTTATGTGGTGGATTATGTTTATTGATTTGTGTATGTTGAACCAGCCTTGCATCCCAGGGATGAAGCCAACTTGATCATGGTGGATAAGCTTTTCAATGTGCTGCTGGATTTAATTTGCCAGTATTTTATTAAGGATTTTCACATCAATGTTCATCCGGGATATTGGCCTGAAATTTTATTTTTTTGTGTGTCTCTGCCAGGTTTTGGTATCAGGATGATGCTGGCCTCAAAAAAAATGAGTTGGGGAGGAGTCCTTCTTTTTCTATTGTTTGGAATAGTTTCAGAAAAAAATGGTAGCAGCTCCCCTTTGTACCTCTGGTAGAATTCAGCTGTGAATCCGTCTGGTCCTAAGCTTTTTTTGGTTGGTAGACTATTTATTGCTGCTTCAATTTCAGACCTTGTTATTGGTCTCTTCAGGAATTCAACTTCTTCCTGGTTTAGTCTTGGGTGGGTGTATGTGTCCAGGAATTTACCCATATTTTTTAGATTTTCTCATTTATTTTTATATAAATGTTTATAGTATTCTCTGATTGTAGTTTGTATTTCTGTGGGATCAGTGGTGATATCGCCTTTATCATTTTTTACTGTGTCTATTTAATTCTTCTCTCTTTTCTTCTTTATTAGTCTGGCTAGCAGTCTATCTATTTTGTTAATCTTTTCAAAAAACCAGCTGCTGATTCATTGGTTTTTTGAAGAAATTTTTATATCTCTATCTCCTTCAGTTCTCCTCTGATTTTAATTATTTCTTGTCTTCTGCTACTTTTTGAATTTGTTTGCTCTGCTTGTCTAGTTCTTTTAATTGTTAGGTTACAGTGTCGATTTTAGATCTTTCCTGCTTTCTCCTGTGGGTACTGCTATAAATTTCCTTCTAAACACTGCTTTAGCTGTGTCCCAAAGATTCTGGTACATTGTACTTTTGTTCTCATTGTTCAAAGAACTAATTTATTTCTGCCTTAATTTGGTTATTTACCCAGGGAGCAGGTTGTTCAGTTTCCATGTAGTTGTGGGGTTTTGAGTGAGTTTCTTAATCCTGAGCTCTAATTTCATTGCTCTGTGGTCTGAGAGACTGGTTTTTTTTTTTATGATTTCCATTATTTTGCTTTGCTGAGGAGTGTTTTATTTCCAATTTTGTGGTCAATTTTAGAATAAATGTGATGTGGTGCTAAGAAGAATGTCTATTCTGTTGATTTGGGGTGGAGAGTTCTGTAGATGTCTATTAGGTCTGCTTGGTCCAGAGCTGAGTTCAAGTCCAGAATATCCTTTTTAGTTTTGTGTCTTATTCATCTATCTAATACTGACAGTGGGGTGTTAAAATCTCCCACTATTATTGTGTGGGAGTCTAAGTCTCTTTGTAGGTCTCTAAGAACTTGCTTTATGAATCTAGGTGCTCCTCTATTGGGTTCATACGTGTTTAGGATAGTTAGCTCTTCTTGTTGCATTGATCCCTTTACCACTATGTAATGGTCTTCTTTGTCTTTTTTGATCTTTGTGGGTTTAAAGTCCATTTTATCAAAGATGAGGATTGCAACCCCTGCTGTTTGTTTTTGGGTTTGTTTTTTTTTTTTTAATTTCCATTTGCTTGGTAAATCTTCCTCCAGCTCTTTATTTTGAGCCTATGTGAGTCTTTGAATGTGAGATGGGTCTCCTAAATACAGCACACCAATGGGTCTTGACTCTTTATCCAATATGCCAGTCTGTATCATTTAATTAGGCCTGTTTATATTTAAGGTTAATATTATTATGTGTGAATTTGATCCTGCCATTATGATGCTAGCTGATTATTTTGCCCATTAGTTGATGCAGTTTCTTAATAGTTTTGACGGCCTTTACAATTTGGTATGTTTTTGCAGGTGGCTGGTACCAGTTTTCCCTTTCCATATTTAGTGCTTTCTTCAGGAGCTCTTGTAAGGCAACCCTCGTGGTGACAAAAATCTCTCAGCCTTTGCTTGTCTGTAAAGGATTTTATTTCTCCTTCACTTATGAAGCTTAGTTTGGCTGGATATGAAATTCTGGGTTGAAAATTATTTTCTTTAAGAATGTTGACTATTGGCCCCCACTCTCTTCTGGCTTTTAAGGTTTCTGCAGAGAGAAACCACCATTAGTCTGATGGGCTTCCCTTTGTGGGTAACCTGAACTTTCTGACTGCCCTTAAGTTGATCTTCAGTTTCTGATATCTTTTCTTCCACTTGATCAATTTGGTTATTGATACTTGTGTATGCTTCTTGAACTTCTTGTGATGTGCTTTTCAGCTTCATCAGGTCATGTCCTTCTAAACTGGTTATTCTAGTTGGTAATTCCTCTAACCTTTTTTCAAGACTTTTAGCTTCCTTGCATTGGGTTAGAACATGCTCCTTTAGCTTGAAAGAGTTTGTTATTACCCACCTTCTGAAGCCTACTTATGTCAATTCATCAAACTCATTCTCCATCCAGTTTTGTTCCCTTGCTGAGAAGGAGTTGTGAACCTTTGGAGGAGAAGCAGCATTTTGGTTTTTGGAATTTTCAGCCTTTTTGTGCTGGTTTTTCCTCATCTTTCTGGCTTTATCTACCTTTGATCTTTGATGTTGGTGACCTTCAGATGGGGTTTTTGAGTGGATGTCCCTTTTGTTGATGTTGATGCTATTCCTTTCTATCTGTTAGTGTCCCTTCTAACAGTCAGGTCACTCTGCTACAGGTCTGCTGGAGTTTGCTGGAGGTCCACTCAAGACCCTGTTTGGCTGGTGTCACCAGCAGAGGCTGCAGAACAGCAAAGATTGCTGCCTGATCTTTCCTCTGGGAGCTTCATCCCAGAGGGACACCCACCAGATGCCAGCTAAAGCTCTCCTGTATGAAGTGTCTGTCGACCCCTGCTGGGAAGTGTCTCCCAGTCAGGAGGCATGGGGATCAGGGACCCACTTGAGGAGGCAGTCTGTCCCTTAGCAGAGCTCAAGAACTGTGCTGGGAGATCTGCTGCTCTCTTCAGAGCTGACAGGCAGGAATGTTTAAGTCTGCTGCCTAACCAGTCCCAATGAGATGAGCCAAGTACTTCAGTTAGAAATTCAGAAATCACCCACCTTCGCATTGATCTCACTGGGAGCTGCAGACCGAAGCTGTTCCTATTCAACCATCTTGCCAGCCAGCAGCATTATAGGTTATTTTTAACCATGCCTACAATTTTAATCTTTAAAGGTTAAAATAAGTAAAGTCAATAAAAATGATATATAATAAAGATATTTAAAGTTCTGCCCTGATATAGTAAATGACTAATAAACAGCTTTGCTAGAAGCTGACTGGCTGGCCAGGCTTGACTCAGGATATTGTCAAAGCTGATGATGGTCTTAAAGGCTGGATAATATTTTCTGTCTTTTTCCTCTCCATACTTGCAGACTGCCATAGAGTTTGTTAATTAGTCAGCCTACTTTTACATTAACAGACTATTATTTGAAAAATAGTTTCTGGATATAAATGCTTCTTAGAGTGGACTAGATGAAGAAGAAGAAAGGAATAAAGAAAGCGAGGAAGATATGTATGAGCTGTTGTAGAAAAAGAAGAGGAGGACCACCATGGCCATTATCAATCAGTTGTTATTGTGTACTTTAAATATGCTGAACATTAATGTTTTACATGCATTATCTCATTCAAGCCTGAAAGCAATCCTATGAGGTAGAAAGGGACTTTTATTATAGCCATTAAAAGATGCAGAATCTAGGGATAGAGGTAACCTTCAAGTAACCTTCAAGAAGTCAAAAGCTTCAAGAGTGGAGTAAACTATGAGCCGAGCCATGTTGGATGAAACACTGGAAGTTCCTACACCCAAACTAAGGTGGTGGAATGTCTCAGGGTGAACAACCACAAACCTAAGTCAACTACCCTAGTTGTTACATTTACAAGACCAGATCCATCAGTGTCTGCTCTTGGCAATGAATCTGCCCTTGTGATAAGAACTTAGCTTCCTTAAGTTGGGTTAGAACATTACACAACACTTAATCATATCTCTCATCTCCCAGCTCCTCATGCAATCAGTTGGTTTTCTGGGAGATTTATTTTGAATAACTTTTTGTAATAAAGTGTCCTCTTGACAAGTATCTGGTAGAGAGGACCAACAAAAACAAGCAGATCACTGTCCTGCTTTCCTAAATCCTCTTCCAGAATTTACTTACTGGTCTACAGTCCTTCTTCAGAAGGACTTTCTTTGAATATTTGGCATTTCTCCAAGATTTAGGACTTCTCAATTATAATTTTGGAAAAAGCCGGTTAAAGAAAATATTTGGTGGAAGATAGGATTGCCAAAACCTTGATGTCCATCAGAAGGAAAACAAACAAGTGAGACAACATATGGACATTCTTTGATCCATATGTTCAAGAGCCAAGGATTAGAGCTCCTTGGGATGGCATTGTTAGCAGAAATCAAGCACAGGGTGCAGATCTGGTAAAGATTTGAAACTCCATTCATGGAACTGGGTACATAGAATGTACATCTAGTCTCACGTATGCAAATCTAGTCATAGTCCATAGAACTGATGAAATGTATGATTCTCTTTTAAATATTATTTGTACTAGTTTGTTCTCATGCTGCTAATAAAGATATATCCAAGACTGGTTAATTTATAAAGGAAAGAGGTTTAATTGACTCACAGTTCTGCATGACTAGGGTGGACTTAGGAACCTTACAATCATGGTAGAGGGAAGCAAACATGCTCTTCTTCACATGGCAGCATCAACTGCCAAGCAAAAGAGGGGAAGGCTCTTATAAAACCATCAGGTCTCATGAGAACTCACTCACCATCATGAGAGCAATATGAGGGTAACTGCCCCCATGATTAAATTACCTCCCACTGGGTCCCTCCCATGACACATGGGAATTATGGGAACTACAATTCAAGATGAGATTTGGGTGGGGACCCAGCCAAACCACATCATTATTTGTTCAGTCTCTTATTAGCAAATATGTATTGAGTCCCTTGTGTATGCCAAGAACTATGTTAAGTACTGGCAAGTTATTGATTAAAACATGTATTTGTCCCATTAAAGATCACCCAACCTAAAGGAAGAGGCAGGTACATAAGCAAAAAGATAGTTTGACATATACAGTAATGGAAATCTAAGTTACAGTGATTGTATAGTGGAAGAAGTAATCAACTCTCTCAAAAAGATCAGGAAAGTTTTTATAACTGAAAGGCTACTTGAGCTGGGTTTTTAGGGATGAGTAGGAGTTTATCTAGCACACAGGTAAAGTCGGATATGATAGCATATTATTATTTGATCTCATTCACCACTGTTTTTCCATATAGTCTTGGCAATAGAGAATTGAATTAATTTACTGATTCAAATGCTGAAATATTGCCCATTTACTGGTGCCATTTTCTTAGCCATGAGAGAGTATAGATATTGGATTTCTTCTTTTCAGGAGCATGATGCCGCACTAGTATTTCCATTTCTGTCTTTCATACCAAGTAAGAATTGGTCTCTCTCTAGGAGAGAGAACCATTAAAAACTAGACATTCTGGAGGTTGACTATAATATAGTCACTAATTTTGAAAATGTAGTGGAAATTTACAAACAGCTTTACCATCCTTATTCTCATTAATACATATTTCTGGGTGTGCTGGAATAATTTCATAACTCTGAGAGGTAATGAACACGCATTCTGCCATTCCTGGAATGTGAAGCCAAGTCCAGTGTGTTTCCTTAGACCAGCGGGGAGTGGATCCTTTCCTCTCCACATTGCTCTTTGATGTCCCCATCAGTCTTAATGAGGAACATTAGATCTCCTCTGAACTATACTTCTTTTTTTTCTATGATGAGTAAATAGGAGGGGCTGATTAAGGAGGCATTACCAGAACATAGGACTGTTTGGAATTTAACAAAAGATGAAAAAGCATATAAGGGAAGCTCTGTATCAATGTTAAATAAAAGAACAATGCATATAAATTTCTACTACGAAAAGCAGTCAATTCATGTATAAACCACCATATAATCCATAAAAAATCAAACATAAGGCAGAACTAATTGCAAGCTGTCTGTACTGTCTTTTCTTAAGTAAAGTGTTACACAATCACTCTACCTTCCACCTTCCTCCCAGCCTATTCACAGAAGGGCTTGAAACAAAGTCTGCTTGCAATTCTTGGTCGATATCACCTATCTACTCCTTCCTCTGCTGAAAGTGACAAGGTGAGGAATCTTCCTGGTCGGCTGCTTCTTTGGGAGTTTCGAAAGTCAGCTTCTCTTGTCTAAAACAGTAGAAATTAGCTTAGTGTCAGAACCTAACTTTCATTCCTTTGTGTGTTTTGCTGAAGCAAACTTCTTTCTTTGAATCTATCTGAGCAGCAGATCACCAAAGAGAATCCCTAAGCAGGACAAAGCTTCTCTCTGAGTTCACTTATGCCCTGACATACTAGAAGCCCTAATTTTAATCATCAAGATCCTCAAGCTGCAAAACAGTTTGCAATTTGACTTTTTAAATGGTCATTCATTAATTATTCTAGAAATAGCTATAAGAACCGACCATGTGTCAGGCACTGAGGGTCCAGCAAAGAAGGAGAGAAACAAAATCCCAGTCCTTATGGAGATTCTAGGCTGGAAGCAGACAGAACATGAACAAATGCCCCTTACACCACGACAAATGCAGTAAGTGCCGCAGACATCTAAAGAAGCCAGACCCATGAGAAATGGACATTTAAACTGAGCCCTGAGGATAAGTAGGGGTTAACCAGGCTTAAAGAGTGCTCTAGGTGACAAAAACAATGAGCCACTAGGGGAAGGAACACTAAAGTGCCAGAAAGAGAAAGTAAGCTAGAAAAGTAGGCAAGGGCAAGATGGACCAAGGCTTTGGACCATGTTAAAGCTTTTGGATTCTACCTCAAGAACAATTAAAAGTCACTGAAGCTTTTTAAGCAGAGAGCAAAATAGTAAGATATACTCTGCTTTTTGCTTTTCATAATGATAGCCGCCACGTGATAAATGGATTGGGGAACAGTTAGCATGGAAGCTATGCAGGACTAAAGGTCCAGTTTGGAAAATATAATAATAGTTAAGATGAAAAGTGGCATGCCTTTGATTAGGGAGCGGTGCTGAATATTCAAAGACATGAAGTACAGTTTAAAGGTAGAATTGGTAGAAATTAATTTTGCTGGGATTTGAAGATGAAGGTTAGGATTCTTCATCAAGTTTTTGGCTTAAATGCCTGGGTGAATAGCAATGCCATGTGCTGAAGAAGGAACAGGTTTTTGTAGCAGAAAACAAAAATTCAGTTTTGGACATGTTACACTTATAAGGAAAGAGAATTGAGTGGAATTATTGGCCAGACTTATTTTGATTCCAAAATAATATGTATAACACAGAAAATCATTCATTTACAAGTAATAGCATGTTTAGTACATCCAAAGCCCTCAGCAATTGATTTTTCTCTTTAAAAATGTCTCTCCAGGCCAGAAGCAATGGCTCATGCCTATAATCCTAGTATTCTGGGGAGCTGAGATGGAAGAATCTCTTGAGCCCAGGAGGTGGAGGCTGCAGTGAGCTATCATCACACACTGCGCTCCAGCCTGGGTGACAGCATGAGACTCCATCTTTAAAAAAATAATTCCAGTAATTTGTTAAATTTATTTCACATGATCGTATAGGCCTGTGAATTACAACTTTGTCAAATACTTTTTGCTTGGCACTAAGCTTTACCTACAGGATCCCATTTAATCCCTTAAGCTCTTCTGTTAGGTATATGTTACTATCCATATTGAAAATACAGGGAAACCAAGGCTGGAGGAATTAAGTTATTTACATGTTACCCATTAGTAAGTGACAGAGCTGAAATTTGAACCCGGGTTGGCCTGACTTTAAATCCCATATTCTTAATGACCATAGGATAATGCCTGTGGAACTAGGAAGTGAGGGGGAAAAAAAATCTCTACCTAGCCTGATGGCAAACAACAAATTAATTTTCTTAGGCCGTGAAATAAAGTCAATGCAGTATACGTGGCATAAGGCGAGAAATAATCTATGGGATGAACTCCAGCCTGTTACTGAGGGTAGACTTAGTCATTGTCAAACTCATAAGCCAGGCCGGATGCAAGAGACCCTTCTCTGCAGCTCTGAGGAATTGGTGGCAACCCAGATGGTAAATCTGAGGCCTCACCACTCCGCGGTGGTGGCAGCACAGCATATGATTTACAGGGAGAGGTTTAATGCCCTGCATATTATAAAATGTGAGTGCAGGTCGACTCGGAAGAATTAAGAAGCATAGCTACTTGTTTAGCTCTGTGATTTGTAGGTTTCTTTGTTGTCGTTGTTCTAAACAGAGCTCTGCCAGATTGGTGGGAGAAAGCCCAACAGCCGTGGGTGCCATGGCTGACCCTTTGGACATCCCTTGAATATCATCCTTGTTCCTGCTAGCAGGAAGCATGACAAGTTCTCAGAAAAGGAATTGAGCATGTTGGGCTTGCTGAGTGGTATCTAAGGAATCTAATTTGGGCATCCAAATTTTTAAAAACACACTTGTCGTCTTCAAGAAGAAGCAATGTTAGACTAATCTGGATGCTTTATTGATAGTGCATATTTGGGAATCGAGATTCAAGACTTTTAGTAAATAAGGCTTTCACAAAGAAGAAACAAGATTGTTGAAACATCTTCACCATGCTGAGTGCAAAGACTATTCCAAACTTGTTCTCAGATTGATTTTTCTATCGAAGGATTAATTTTCTGACAGAATCACTGAAAAGCTTGATCTTTAGAATATTAAACCTAGGCAACCTGTTTGCTTTTTTTGTTTGTTTTTTAATGTTTTCAAGTGAGGTTTAAAGGCAGGATTCATTCTGGGTGAACCAAATGCATTGAAGCACTTTCAAATCAATAGGCAGCTTGATTTCTCTGTATTGCGAAACATTATGCCCCCTCTAAATTCTCATCAGAGGCAACATGGAAATTAATGAGACCTTTAGGTTAGCCTTTCAAGCTCAGCCTTATTTTATAGCTTTACCTTGCCTTTTTGACACCACGATCTCGCCTGGTCACCAGCAGCATTTCATGTTGCAGTGCACTTTAATTTTGCAGTTTTCTTGGTCTTCCTTGGAAACTGGCAGCTTATTAATCTCAATAACTGAGCTGCTCAATAGACAAGCTCACCAATGAGAGGCCAGGCTCTGTCTTTTTTTTCTTGGCAGATGAAAACAAGGGGGTTGGTTGTTGGATGGAGGCAAGGGAGGTGGCAGAGAAAAAGCCGGTTAGGAGGGGCACCTCATCCCCCACATCACTTTCTGATAATTGGCAGGAAAATAAAGAGAGCCTAGTCTAATCTACTGCTCTGCAATTTATGGCTTGTGGTGTTAAACACACTCGAACCCATTAATAAGAAAATAAATAAAGTGTTTTGTGGCACGTGTGCAAATTACAAGGTGCATTAAGAAAGAAACAAGCATTACATCTTATTCAGGACCACTCCAGCCTATTCTTGGTGTGGTTTGCAAACTTGGAAGCATCCTGGAAAGTGGTGGTACCTAAAGAGAAGCTGTCCTTTTTAAATTTGGCTGCCTCTACAAAATTAAAAACTTGTGGTGAGGAAGCAAACTCTTATTGCAGGGTACCACAGCTAAGCCTCTAGGTAGGAACAACTTAAAAAAAAATAAAAATCCATGCCTCAGCAGACTGGACCATGGGGACGCAATTACAAATTGAGGCCACCCCGTGGTCGTGCGTTGTAAGAGCAAGACTTTGCCCTGAGTCTGTGTAAATGTCAAAGACTCTGGGGCTAAGTTCACAGTTGAAAAAAGCCAAACATTTCCATCTCTGTCTGTGCTCTTTCACCCATTCAACTAATATCAACTGTCATTCCCTTGAGGCATTTCCTGAAGTCTCCCCAGAGGATATTTTATCTGGCTCAGACAGGGAGAAACTTGATGAAGGGCAAGTCCTGTCTAATTCTGGCTCCCTGATGATCCTTTTCTTTTTCACAGAAGCCAGATAAGGCATCCGCAGTCCTCCCAGGCAGGGGAAGTAGGTCCCGCAACTTTTCTGAAGGAAACTTTGATTTATTAGTCTTGGCCTCATTTGCTTTTGTGAGCTGGGATCTTGTGTCCCTAGACTTGCAAACTGTCATGAGATACTCAGCCATTCTGCTCAGCTGCAGCTGCATCCTTTAGATTTTATAGGAATGTTTAAA
Source organism: Cebus imitator (assembly GCF_001604975.1). Classification (NCBI taxonomy): domain Eukaryota; kingdom Metazoa; phylum Chordata; class Mammalia; order Primates; family Cebidae; genus Cebus; species Cebus imitator. The sequence continues at coordinate 5,824,168 of NW_016107401.1, forward strand.
AACTTTTCCTACATTACTTTTTTTCTTCCAAAATCCACCAGAGAATTTGGGGCCATTCTGTGAGTATTGTTTGCAAATATTCCTTTTTAGAGGCCATGGCAAAGCTCTACACAAAAGATCACCTCAAAATCATGTATTTTTCAAATCCCTATTTAATCATTTCTTGCTCAGAATAACTGTTTAGGAGTCAGCAAATACCCCCAATTTCTGTCGTTAGTACTTGAGCTGTGTATGCCTTATAGTTTAAAAGCGAATGAATACCAAGTCCTTTCTATGTGTTAAATGGTATTGAAATCAGATTTCAATTTGCTAGGACTTCAGTGGGTACCAGCATTCATGAGTCCATTTCTCAACAATTAGTACTCCTGTAAAGGTATTGCACACCAGCAATTATGACATTTAAATTTTTATTTTATTTTTAATTATTTGAACAAAGGGTTAAAATCCTGCCCCAAAAGGAAGGTGGGAAGTGTTGCTTTGCCTACATCGATATGTTCTTAGATAAGAATTTTACATGGAAAACTTAATCTTAATGACATTCTAATTTCTTATCAACCCAGATCCTCTCCACTGTACTCAGGGACATGTGATAAGAAGGCATAAGGAGTTATTAGGCCCATTTTAAGCATTTGGTGGGACTCTAAGAAGCTCTACTCTCCACCTATCCCTAGTCTCACCAATTCAGGAAAATGAAGGAATAAATTTACCAGCCCCCTGAGCAAGGGGCAGTGCCAGGCCCATGTGCGTTTTCTGGATGTTCCTGTGCTCAGTCATCTTTTCCAGCTTCTAACTCTCAGAATCCATGTAAGGAGACATTGTAGCTCTACTGACAACCTTTTCACTTCTTGGAAACCATGGACTACTCTTTTGGTCTTTGTTTTTAGACATAATGATTTCCGAAATGCCTACTTTGTGCCCAATAGGATACTAGGCACTTTACATTATGTTATCTGAATTAAAGCCCTTAGGGGAGACATGTTGATACGGTTTGGCTGTGTTGACACCCAGATCTCATCTTGAATTGTGGCTCTGACAATTCCCACATGTTATGGGGTGGATCTGGTAGTGGGAGGTAATTGAATCCTGGGGGCAGGTCTTTCCCATGCTGTTCTCATGATAGTGAATAAGTCTCACGAGATCTGATGGTTTTATAAAAGGGAGTTTCCCCGCACACACTCTCTCTTTGCCTGCTGCCATCCATGTAAGATATGACTTGTTCCTCCTTGCCTTCTGCCATGATTGTGAGGCCTCCCCAGCCACTTGGAACTGTAAGTCCATTAAACCTGTTTCTCTTTATTAATTACCCAGTCTTAGGTATGTCTTTATTAGCAGCATGAGAACAGGCTGATACAGATGTTATTGTCCCCTTTCAACGTATCAGGAAAATGAAACTTGAGAAGCTGGAGGGTTTGGGACAGAGACAGGATCCTGACAGAACTGGAGTAAAGCAGTACTTAAACTCAGGCATTGAGGGGCTCTCAGCCTTGCACTTCTTTACTTTCTACCATCACTCTTATGCAGGCCTCCTTTGATGGGATTTTTCTGGTAACTGTAGACTATACTCTCATGACTTAGAAACCTAACGGGAAGTGAAGCTCTTCTTCTTGATATTTTAACAATACTCCCTCGATTGAGTCTCATGGAATCCAACCAGAGTCACATGCCCACAACTGACCCAAGCCTCAAATGTGGAGTTCTGGTGAACAGTGTTAATTGGCCGGGCCTGGATCATGTGCTCACATGGGGCCTCATAGTGGAGAGGAAGGAGCATGGCCCATAACCAAACACTGTGCTATTAGGAGACCCTGAAAGGGAGGCCTGGCAGGCAAAAGCCACAGACCGACTCAGGTCACGTGACCTTCAATGTTAGTTTGGTCACAGCTCAGCTCATATTGCCTGATTGTAATGATTTTCTCCTCCAGGCAGACACAGGCCTGGCCAGGGTGGGGAAATTTCAGAACATCAAGTTATCTCACTTGCTAGAGCACAGAAGGGGGTTTACAGCTGATTCCAAAATGAAGTAGAAAAAATAAATTTCACTGACTACCTCCCACCCTCTTCTGACTCATCACCCTCTCTGGTTGACTTCTCAAATGTCCCACGACTTTACTTTTGAGTTCACTGTGGCCACTTAATGCATTTTAACTTTTATTAGTCTCCTGACATCTCTTTTAAGCTATCATCTCCTTTTCTGCAAAAGTGCTTGGATTCCACATTTTCTAATTAAAACATGCTCATTTATTGTCTTACTAACCAGTGCTCTTTATGAGGGCTCATGATGAGAAAGTTAACTCAAAACATCTCGATGCATTTCCCATCTCTTGGAAATGGCCGGAGAAGCAGTTTTGCCTTATAAAGTTGAATGACTTTGAAGAAATTTAGGTTTTGCTTTTTAATAAAACTTTGAATGGGAAACATTTAACTCCATGCTTCAAGCTCCTAATATTCTCAGCAACGCAGTATATTCTGTTTGTTGTGGTGTGTGTAGATGGGATGGATCACAGGGGTCAGATAGCTCCATGAGTATAGGTAACATCAGTATGGTTCTGTGTTTAATTAGATAAAAATTTTTGTCCTAAAATGCAACATGTCCTAATGTTAATAATGGTGCCCATTGCTGTTTACACTCCAGTGAATAAATCTGATATTATTAGAGGTTGTAAGGATCAGTGCAGTAGGGGGTAAGGGTGGCACACATGCATTTAAACCCACCAAGAATTTCAGTGTAATTGTGTGTGTGTGGTGGCATTGGGGTGGGCTGGGAACAAGGTAGAAGGGGCATATTCAGTACGTGTCTGGGTATACTTCATTTTTTTCAGTTTCACTACTGTTTGCTTTGTCTTTGGAAACATAAAAGCAGTGTTACAACGGGGACATCCTCGTGTCCTGTCTTCAAATTCGTCATACCATTCAGTTTGGGGAAAAGAGACAAGTGTAGCATTCTTCACAGAGCTTATGCCAAAGGGCTAATTCAGGCAGAAAGGGAGAGATAGATAGAGATAGAGAGAAAGAGAGAGATGGAGATAGAGATAAAGGAAGGCAGAGAGAGACAGAGAAAGGAGAAAAAGAAACCTGGTGATGCAGATGTGGAATAAAGCAGATGCCGTCTTCAGGGATGTTGGCCCTTGATTCTTACCACCGCATTAGAAGATATTAGAAGAAGGAGTCAAGGTCAACATGAATTAGGTTGGCCAAAACAAATGCACCCGGCCAGGCATGGTGGCTCACACCTATAATCCCAACACTTTGTGAGGCAGAGATGGGTGGATCACTTGAGGTCAGGAGTTCAAGACCAGCCTGGCCAACATGGTGAAACCCCATCTCTATTAAAAATACAAAAATTAGTGGGGCATGGTGGTGCACGCCTATGATCCCAGCTACTCGGGGGGCTGAGGCAAGAGAGTTGTTTGAACCCAGGAGGTGGAGGTTATAGTGAGCCGAGATCATGCCACTGCACTCCAGGCTGGGTGAAGGAGTGAGACTCCGTTTCAAAAAACAAAAAAACAAAAACAAAAAAAACTGAACCTTGATCATTTAAGAAAAGGGGCTTCATTTGGCTGCACAGAGGCAGAGTTTTCAAACTGGAAACCAGGTTCAGATCACCTAGTAGAGTCCAATGACTATTTTTACAGTCAAGGAGAGTGAGGCTTAGAAAGTTCTATGACACTCCAGTGCCTTCCACTCCAAATGCCCGAGTGGGGCTGGAAGGCAAGCCTCTGGCTAGAGCTTTCCCCTGCACCACTCACTATTTCCTGCATGATTAGGGGATGTTGGTGCCTACTTACCCTGCACAGAATATTTATCTCCATTTCCTTCTGCAAAGGAAAGGTCATGAATTTAAGGCAAAGAATTAGAGCACCTATTACAACATCTTGTTATTTTATTACAGAATGTGCACATTCTCTTGGTAAAATATTCAACACAGAGAGAGAAAGTGGAAAGGACTATTCCCTCCTTCTCAATTTCCATTTTCAAGGAAATTTCACTTGAAGGTTGATTATTTTAGGCTTTCAAAAATGCTTGTGGATGTCTGAACGTATATATTTTAAGTTTAATATAAATGGAATCATATACATATCATTTGGCAACTTCCTTTTTATCACTTAATGAGATATTGTGGAAGTATTTTCAGGTAATTTTATGTAGACTTACCTCATTCTTTTTTAAAGTCTGTGTAATATTCTATAATGCTGTAATTTATTTAACCAGTCTCTTCTAGGTGGACATTTAGATTGCTTTCAGAATTTTGCTATTACAAACAAATCTGTAATGAAAAGTCTTGTGTATATATCTTTCTTTGCATACTTATATAATTATATTCAAAAGTTAAATTCCTGGAAGTGAAATTGCGAGATCAAAGGATATGTATAATGTGCATTTTGAATTTTGATAGATCGTGCCAAATTGTGTCTGTCTCAATTCAAATGTTACGATCTCTCTTTATTCCTCCTTATTTAATGGCCTGAGTTTCTTTTGTGGGTTTAAAATAAGAGCCAGAAGTTTATGGTGTTAGATTTCAGACATGGAATTAAGAGGATTTTTTTTTCAAGGAATAGTGTACTAAATAATATGTAAATACCCTAGAAATGCCAACACCCCATCTTAATGCCAGATGTAGTATGAGAAACAGACATAGCTGTAGGGAAAATCTGACTCTCTCACCCCCCTTGATTGTAGCTGTAGGGCCCTTTCTGTTCATTCCCAGACTGTGCTACAGCCTGGCCTACGTGATTCAAAACTCCTAACCTTTTTTGCTTTTCCTTTCTCATTATAATTTGGCAATGTTTGAGTTTGCCTCTTCTCTTCATCCTCTTTGCCTCTATCTACCTAACGGGGATATTATAAGAATGTCTAAAAAGACCTACTCAGGTTTCTGAATCCCAAGAGAAATGCCTAGTAAGGCAGTATTATTGTTTAACTATTAAAGATAAGCATTATGATCAAGGCCTTGAAAATCTGGTGAGGAAGACAGCCTTTTTTGTGAAATAAGTATGTGAGGGCTCTGTCAATAAGAGGCCCTCAGGCCAAACTTATATAGTTACTTTATCTGAAACTCTGATTTTATGCTAAATAAGGATTTTTGTATTTCCCACCTCCTGTTGGTAATCCCATTACCAGCTGTGTTTGTAGGACTTCAGCTTAATTCAGCCAACATTTGTAGAGGTCCGACTAGCAGCTGAGCACCATGGCACAGAGGGTGAAGGACAGAAAAGGCGTGGCCCCTGACCTCTGGGGATCACAGTCTAGTGGGAGTAAGGCCACAGAGCAGATCATGGATATTGATATAGGGTGTTGTAAGCCAGACATTAGCTCAGGGGACTATATGAAAACATGGAGCGGGGAGTGCATCCAACCTACCTGGTCAGGGAAGTCTGGCTGGCAGAAATGGCTCTGAGTTCCATCTGGATAGAGCAGTGAGAGCTAACCCAGCAAAAGGGCATTCCAGGCAAAGGTGAGAGAATAGGAAAAAGCTGGAAGAGCAAGGCTGTGCAAGCATTCTGGATCAACCAGAGTGAGACTCAGGAAGTGGGTAGAGACTCTTGGCCCAAGTCAAGGTCACCTTCTGGGTGCAGTCAAACACCTTAAGGTTTATTCAGTGTGGGATGGAAAGCCCAAAAGGGATTAACACAAAGGCATGTTATGGTTAGATTTGCCATGAGGAAATGGAAAGGAAAGACACACCAGAAAGGGAGGAAATGAAAGTACATTGAAGTTAACCAATGCGTCTGATGGAAGGAGGGAATGAAGGAAGGAAGAAAGGGAGGGAGGGAGGGAGGCGGGTAGTAAAGGAGGGAAGGAGTGATGGAAGGAGAGAGTGAGGGAGGGAGGGAGGAAGGAAGGAAGGAACAGAGGGAGGCAGTGAAGGAGGGAGAAAGGAAGAAGGGAGGGGGGAGGGAGGGGGAGGGAGGGAGAGGGAGGGAGGCAGGAAGGAAGGAAAAAGGAAGGAAGGAAGGAAGGAAGGGAGGGAGGAAGGGAGGGAGGGAGGGAAGAAGGAAAGGAGGGAGGGAGGGAGGGAGGGAGAAAAGGGGACTAAAAGGAAAGAGATATATACTTAAAGTAGGCAGTCTATGGGATTCTTTGATAATTACCTGCATAACACTAACAGCCAACATTTATTGAGGATCCGCTCAATGTCAGGTGTGTGCTGAGCTGCTCATTTAATCCATGCATATTCCTAAGAAATATTTTCCATCATTTTCACTATTTTCATGAGGAAACTAAGATGTAATAATAACAAATAATTTGCCATAGGCTGCACAGGTTACAGGTGAGGCAACCAGGCTCTGACCCCACCTGCTGCTGACAGTTTCCTTATTAACCATCACCCCATCCTGCCTCCTAGAATCAGCAGGGCTGTCCCGACCTGACTGTGACCCTGACCTTCCCTCTTGTTCCTTGCTCCTCCTCCCTATCACTTCTCTTCCCCTCATCCCTCACTTCCCTCCGCAGATATGCAGACATTGCTTCATTTTTCATGTAGCCATTAAACTTGTCAAGCAAAACTAAGAGCCAGGAAGAAGTCCAGTTCAAGTCCAAGCCTTCAAGACATCTGCAAAGGCAGCTTCCTCCCCAGTACCAGAATTGCCTTTAGCTTTTGTTTAATTCCGCCACTTGCAAAGCAAATGCCTGAAGGTGGGCACCTGCTTTTTAGTCTAACATGCCACCTCCCTGACAGGCAGATTTCAATTTACCATGCCTCGGCTTGTCCAACTGTATCTTCGTCAAGACGTCCAAGATGGCAGTGACAAGCTTTTCGAGTACTTGAGGCAAACCTGCATGACAGTTTTCCTTGACACTTGCATTTTTAAAAAGCCTTGCCCGGGGGCCCTAGGAAACCCAGCATTTAAGAAACTAGGAACCTTTCAAGGAAGCCTAGCTTTCAGAGCCCGCTGCCCTGGGACTTGTTTTGTAATAAGGATGCTGCAGGGTCTGCCTTAGAGTGTATTATGTGCCATGGTGATATTTATGTATTGTTGCTAAATGATGGTTACCTTTTTTAATGGCTTTTTTTTTTTTGACAACTGAAATGTATGAATCTGTTCTGTGCATTGTCAGTAAGTATGTGGCTGGCCTACAAACACACTTAAATGACACACTTCTGTACATTCCTTTCTGAGTGTCCAACAGATACATGTCAACAGGCAGACATGTCACAGGGGTCGCCATAAAGCTTAATTAATATCCCTGAAGTGCTCTTGTGTCATTTCATGAAGAGTTCTAAATAAGATGAATATATCATACCTATGGCTATTACACATATAAAGAAATGTGAGTAAATATGCCGGTAGGTCTTCTATTTGCTCATGCCTCAAAGAGCCTGATGTAAATTCAAATGGGAAAATAGATAGTAATAAAGATGACCACTGTTTATTGGAGGGTTAAAGAGAAGCAACAGTGCCCCAGACTTAAATGCCTGAAATTGCTATACATGGTTGATGTGAGAGGAATAATCTATAATAAGCAAAAAAGGAGTGGCAGTTTTCTTTTTTTTTTTATTTTTTATTTTTTTGTAGAGATGGAGTCTTTCTGTGTCACCAGGCTGGAGTGCAGTGGCACGGTCTTGGTTCACTGCAACCTCTGCCTCCCGGGTTCAAGCAATTCTCTTGCCTCAGCCTCCCAAGTAGCTGGAACTACAGGCACACACCACCATACCCGGCTGATTTATTTTGTATTTTAGCAGAGACAGGGTTTCACCGTGTTGCCCAGGCTGGTCTCGAACTCCTGAGCTCAGGCAGTCTGCCCACCTCATCCTCCCAAAGTGCTAGGATTACAGGCATGAGCCACCACACCTGGCCAGTTTTCTTTTTCTTTTGTTTTCCTTCACCTCTGCCAGCTCCTTCATTTAGAATTATTTAGATGACTTAAGAATTGTCAGCAGCTATACAAGAATTTAGATAAATCAATTTTGTTGTCCTTCCTCAACCTTGAAGAAATCCCATGTGATACTTAGTCTGTCCCCTTTAATTTTTGCACATTTATATACCTTCTCTCTTCTTTCTTTCCTTCCTTCCTTCCTTCATCTACCCAGCAAATGCATCTTGAGCATCTACAAAAATAGCCATTATTGGGTTTTTTGGTTGGTTGTTGTTTTTTCACGTCTTTCTGGGCCTTAGAGTACCGATCTAGAAATAGAGAGAAATGAATTAGAACTTCACTTCTCAAATAAAGAATGCCATGAAATACCAGTTTTAAGGCTGAGAAGACGGGTAGGTATAAAACTCAAAAAGTAAGTGGGATAATAAATAGTATAGAGTACTGGAATATTTATGATATTTGAGTATTAAAGGTTTGTGAAGATTTGCAGTAATCTTCTGAATTCTGTTTACTCCACTATTTCCCAAATATCATGGAACCCTCTCTTTATCTAATACTAGTAATATACAAATATACTTGGTGATCCAAAAAGCACCTTTTAAGATGTTGTTTTTCAGATCCTCACTGATCTTATGACGAAAGTAGAAAGGCCAGAATTTTTTCAAGCCCTTGCTAGGAAGGACTTTATGATCTTGCTTTCTAAAATAAAACATAATTTTTCTCAAAGCATAAACTTTTAGAATTCACTCATACCTGAACTCATTTATCAAGTCAGGCAATCTTTGGGCTTGGCACATACATACTGTTTATAATATAATATATGCTAACCAGAAAAACTTTCATTTAAAAGTTTCATAGACGTTATTGGGTATATATCCAAAGGAATATAAATCATTCTACTGTAAAGATACATGTGTGTATATGTTCGTTGCAGCAGTATTGACAATAGCCAAGACCTGGAATCAACCTAAATACCCATCAATGGTAAACTAGATAAAGAAAATGTGGCACATACATACCATGGAATACTACGCAGCCATTAAAAATGAGATCATGTCTTTTGTGGGAACATGGATGGAGCTAGAGACCATTATCGTTAGCAAACTAGCACAGGAACAGAAAACCAAATACCACATATTTTTACTTATAAGTGGGAGGTAAATGATGAAATGACAACACATTGACACAACAAAGGGAACAACAGACACTGGGCCCTACTTGGGTGGAGGGTGGGAGGAGAGAGAAGATCAGAAAAAAAAATTCCATTTTGGATACAATGCTTAGAACCCGGGTGACAAAATATTCCGTACACCAAACCCCCATAACACGAGTTTACGTATATAACAAACCTGCACATGTACCATTGAACCTAAAATAAAAGTTAAAAGGAAAAAAAGAAAAGTATATCTATCACATATTAAAATATGACAAGTGAATATATAAAAAATTGAAAAACTTAAACTGATGTATGAGTTATTCTAAATACTTTATATAATACATCCAATAAAATAGAAAAAAAAATGTCATGGATAGATAGGCTTCCTAGAATGTAAACCCCACTCGGTTCTCACTAAAAGGTCTTTTCTGAAATGGGAGCCTGCTGACTTGGGTATGTTAAGACATTTCCTAAGGTATGAAATATTTTGACTCTTTCTACTACTGCTGCCACCTGGCTCCCTGGTGATGCTTCTTGTTTTGTAATTCTTTAACACTTTTCAAAAACAAACTCAGGATATGGATAGGGTACAAAGAGACTAGCAAAATGCTTACTGTCAACCAGAATTTGAGCTTCCTGAAGAGTTCAATGTTGATTATCATTTTCTACATTTAGAAAACAGCTAGAGGTTTCACAAAAAGTTAACCATTTTTTTTACCATATTATTAGTTGGGATTGTCCTCTCCATGTCTCATGCTGGAATGTGATCCCCAATGTTGGAGGTGGGGCCTGGTGGGAGGTGTTTGGGTCATGGAAGTTCATCCCTCATGATCAACTTGTGCCTTCCTCCTGGAAATGAGTGAGTTCTTGCTTTATTAGTTCCTGCAAGATCTGGTTATGTTAAAAGAGGCTGGCACCTCCTGCTCTCTTTCTCCGTCTCTTACCCTGTGATGCCAACTCCCCTCTCCCTCTGCCATGATTGGAAGCTTCCTGACGTCCTTATTGGAAGCATATGCCGATGCCCTGCTTCTTTTATAGCCTGCAGAATCAGGAGCCAAATAACACCTTTTCTTTATAAATTAAGAAGTCCCAGTCTCATGGATTCCTCAATAGCAACACAAAGTAAACTGGGGCACCCCCATGATCCAGCAATTCCTCTCCTAGGGAGATCCCCCAAATATTTGAAAGCAGGTGCACAAACAGACATTTTCACACCAGTGTTTGTAGCAGTACTATTTACAATAGTCAAATGGTGGAAACAACCCAAATGTTCATCAGTGGATGAATGAATAAAGAAAAAATGTGGCCGGGAGCGGTGGCTCAAGCCTGTAATTCCAGCACTTTGGGAGGCCGAGGCGGGTGGATCACAAGGTCAAGAGATCGAGACTATCCTGGCCAACATGGTGAAACCCCGTCTCTACTAAAAATACAAAAAAAATTAGCTGGGCATGGTGGCCTGTGCCTGTAGTCCCAGCTACCCGGGAGGCTGAGGCAGGAGAATTGCTTGAACCTGGAGGCAGAGGTTGCAGTGAGCTGAGATTGCGCCATTGCACTCCAGCCTGGGCAACAGAACAAGACTCTGTCTCGAAAAAAAAAAAACAAATGTACATACACACACACACAGACACACACACACACACACACACACACACACACAGACACACACACACACACAAGGAAATAGTGTTCTACTATAAAAGGAATGAAGAACTGATACATGCTACAATGGGGACGAACTTGAAAACATTATGCTAAGCGAAAAGAAGCCAGACTCAAAAGGTCACATATTGCATGAGTCCATTTATATGAAATATCCAGAATAGGCAAATCCATAGAGACAGAAACCAAATTAGTGGTTACCAGGAGCTGGGAGTGAGAGAGTAAAGGAATGGCGAGTTACTGTTTAATAGATTTTGGGGGGAATTTGAGTTTTTCTGAGGAGTAATGAAAATGTTTTGAAACTTAAATAGAGACAGAATTTAAACATTGTGGATGCCCTGAATGTCACTGATTTGTGCACTTAAAAATGGTTAATTTTGTAACACGTGACTTTCACCTCAACTTTTAAAAAATAATTAATTAATTAGAGAAAATAGTGGGAAGATCAGCGTGCCACCCTCTCTATAAAACATCTACTCAAGGGAGAGACCATAAGATAGTTAGGCTGGAGAACCAGTCTCTTCTCCAATCTTTTTCTAGAAAGTTTCCAGGGGAAAAAAATGTGTGCTCTCAAAACATTTCTTGAAAGGATTAACCTTAAAGTCACAACACAAAATACCAGTACATGTGATTTGATTAATAGTGGTAAATGGATCTGAGTGTGTAATATGTTGACATCTGAAAGACTGTCAACATGATCCCCATTCAACATCATGGTAAATGCAACTCTTCAGACAGACGTCTTGAAGGACCAAAGATAAGGAAACAAAGAAAGGTGCATTGGGCAGGAATCCTTTGTTACAAAGGTAAAGGAAAAAGAAAACGCTAAATGGATTCTTCTCTAGGTGGAGGAGGGTAAATATAGGATTTTTCCAAGATGAAAACCATTCTATCATATTCTATTAAAAGTGATTTGGAAGAGAAAAATGCACCAAGAAATCTTCGTGTTTGCAGAGATACCAAGCCTAGGAAGATAAACTGCTCTGTAGGTGGGCAGGGAAGTGACAGATAAGGAGCATATACATTTACCAATAATTCTTCCAGACTTATAGGAAGATGATCTCTGAGGTCCCAGTTACAAACTGGGAGCCAGCCAGGCGATTCGTGTGAAGTAATGACTGAAGATATGAGGCCATTGGGTTGCTGTGGAAAGAAAGAATGGATAGGGCTGCAAAATACCAGCATCCCTTAATCAACTCAGAAATTAATCAAAAATGCATTCTCCCACTGTTTTACAAAATCATTGGGTGTCTAAAGTGAAAATAATCATGATTATAGCTGATATCCCTCAAGAATGACAGAAAACTTGTGGAGAATTCCAATCTAAAAGATCAAGAAAATGAAGAGGTTCACAAAACACACCAAAGTGCTCCTTTGAATAGAAAGATGAAACCTTCACAACGGATTTAAAATAACCATGTGTAGGAATAATGAGAACATGATGTTGTTTATCGAAATCTTGAAAAACTGCAATGACAGGGGATCCCTTGACAAGGACACTACAGGGAAAATAAATACAAGTGTTGCATCTGAGAGCAGAGAGGAAACTTTCTGCATTCATCGCCTCCTACAGGCAGTATAAGATAATCTTTCAAGATCTATGTTGGTTCATGCCTTTATTCATTAACTAAAAATTGTTGGAGCACCAAACATGGGCTGGGCATTCTTCCAGGGCCTGGGGATACAATGGTGAGGAAGATGATGAAATCCTGGCCCTCCTGGAATGCACATGTCATTGGGAAAGGCATGTGACAAACAAGGAATGAAGGAGACAGCTGCCCAAGGTGATCCAGGTTAAATGAGATATCACAATACAGTGTGGGGGAAATGGGCCTTTGTGCCCCACCCCCAGCCCTGGAGGTGGACTGTTCCCAGCTTTAACTTTGTACAAGGTAGGGTGAGAGATGCTAAGATGGGAAAGATTGATCAAGGAAGCCTTTCTGAGAAAGTGAGCTTTGAGGATAGACTTGAAAGACCCGAAAAAGAGGAACCATGCAATAAGAAGAGAGAAGGACAGGAGAGAGGGAAACACAGTGTGACCACCGGGACCTGGGGAGGAGCTTGGCCTCTTTAAGGAACAGCAAAGAGGATGGCAGGAGCCTTGGGAGCAGAGCCCGGAGAGATTAGGAAGAGATGACCTCGACCATCACAAGACGCCTTGTAGGCCACAATGCAGATAACTTCTAAGCGTAAAAGAATGGGAAGGTTTGAAATACGTTTTGACTTATGTTTCTAGGCAATGACTGACTCCTGTGGGGAGAAGGGGCATAACGGGCAAAGTGGAAAGAGGGAGGCCTCTTTAAAGACTGTTGTGTGCAGCAGGCCGGGTGCAAGGTGTGAGTGGTGAGAAAGGATGAGGATGTGTTGGAAGCAGAGAGGAAATCAACTGAGGATGGATTGGGCGTGAGGGAAGGGCAGGAACCATGGTGAAGCCTAGTGAGGTAGATGGCGTGGCACCCACCCAGACGTCACCCTCCAGGACTAGAGCAGGTGTCCTTCCAGTTGCTGGTAATGTTGGCAGCCAATAGAACTCAGCCAAGTCCGTCTCTGAGATTGGCCTTCAGTGGGGGAGAGCCACCTCTTCCAACAACCTCCTGTGGGAACAGCCCACATCCAGTGACCGGTCCGAGTGAGAATATGAAGGGCCAGCCTCCTCTGCACAAATTGGAACAACTCAGCAGAGCCATCCCAGCTCCAGAGCTTTCCATGGAATTGCCCTAAGCCCCTCCCAACAGCGTCACAATTCAGCTCCCTGCCATACCCACCCAGGGCGGTCCGCTGCCTTCACTCCCTCACACACGGTCTTCCCAAGAGCACTTTCTAAAACGCTTCCTGCATGAAATATATTCCCATTCCTGGGGATGGCTCCAGCACAACTGGAGAAGTGATGGCATCTGTAACTGATATGGGTGAAGCTTGGAGGAGAAGAAAAGTTTGGAGTGAAAATCAAAAAGTGTGTTTTGGTCATGCTAACCTTGAGATATGCCTGACTATATCCAAATATAGACAGGGTAATGGGTATAATATTCAGGTCTGGCTAGAATATTCTGGACAAAAACCAAAACCCTCAAGGCAGAGGTCAAAGAAGACAACTGAGCTTTTTCATCACAATGGTCTGTGCTGAATTCCCAATGAGTATCTCCAAGCCTAGTCGTTTTTCAGATAGAATACTCCTAAGTGTGCTTCATTAACTCAAAGAGATGGCATAGTTGGAACCCTTTGTACTTGGTCTAAAATATAGATCCCATGCCTTCAAGCCATGGATTTTAGCTATCTTTTCTTCCTGCCACTGGCCCAGATCACACCGCCCTTCTCTTACATCTTCAAAAATTGCATGGTTCCCACCCCAGGGCCTTTGCACGTGCTGCTCCTACTGCCTAGGATGCTCCTTTTTACTATTCTTCGTATGGTCAGTTACTTCTTATCCTCAGACTTCTCCTCAATCCCTTGGTACTTCTGACATTTTGAAAGTATTTTATGTATTGTTTACCTGGATGTGAGTTTTGTTTATTCTGTCTCTCTGACTGGAAATTTCCTATGAGGATAAGGACTTATTCATCAATACATCCAAGCTTCTAGTACCATGTGATATATATTCTATGGTCAATAAATACTGGCTGGGCAGTGATTTCATATTTGAGATACTGTGTTCATTGCCGTGGTGGACGCAACGCAGCACATACAGGTTTTAAACACTTCCTGTGAGCCTGCTTCTGTGTTCTCAGATTGTATTGATGCTCTCTCTCAGCCCTTCCAACAGTTCTGGGATGTAAATATTGATATTGTCTCTATTTTTTTAGAAGAGGCATCCAAGGCCCAGGGAGAATACCTAGCTTTCCCCACATCATGCATCTCCCGGTGAAGTTGAGATTTAAGTTCAGGTGCGCCTGGCTCCAAGCCCGCTCATTTTCCCCCTCTACCATAATTAGTGAATTCCTTCAGCAGACTGTTTGAGCACCTGCTACGAACAGGGAAAGATACCAGAAAGCAAAAGAGAGAGAGCCTGGCTTTGTAATTTGACTTAAGAAATAAGACAAAAACAAATGTGATCACATGAAGCAGAATATGATACAGGGATATACCCAGAGAGTGCTTCCAGCTTGAACATTCTCTGACTCTCTGAATCGTCCAGGCAATAAACGCAATGGCAGAAGTCATTCTGTTCCTTGGCTGTGTCTGATGGTGTGCATTCTTTTCTCCATCTACCTCTAGCCGCCGGTGAACGCATAAGTCCATTTGAAATGGCTGTCTGGACACTCCCATATGATAGTGCATAGCGAATTCAAAGTCAAATTTGAAGTCAAAGTCAGACGTCTTTGGTTTATTTTCCTCTCCTATATCAAGACTCTTACCAATTAACTTGAAAAAAGTCACCAAGTTAACAACTCCAGGGGGAAAAAAAAGATTCTTCATCGCATCCAAAGATTCTGAGATGGTTTTGCTCACAAAACACCAGGTTTCTTGAGTGACCTCGAGAGACCTTGCCTGTCACACTGAGCAGTATATCATTTCATGGAGGAAAAAGAAAAGTTTTACCATGAAAAATGCTATGTTATATCACAGTGTGACACTATTTAAATATCAAGAGTTGAAGCTTCTATTTAGAAAACGGAAGGCAATAAATTGAGTTGCTAATTATTCCAGCTGTGAATATTTTTGGTACGGCTGCAAATTTTGAAGAGGGCAAAATAGAGGATTTTCCTGTTGTTCATGGCATATGCAAATGTAGTGGCAGTCCCCTATGAGCCGAAAGGTTCAGGGATGAGAAACCTTGAAAACCTATTTTTTTTTCCTGAATTAAATTGGCTTGAGTTGAAGCTTAGGCAACTATGATATAAAATAGACTTTTCACTACACTAATTGGATTATTGGCTTCTTGGTTTTCAAACTTGAGAAGTAACAATTTAAAACATTTTAAGTTCTATTTTTAAAGGAAACAATTTACTTCTCAACCTAAGCATAAATTCTCAACCGGAAGAGAAGCAGCACACTAGTAACATCCTAGTCCCTTCTCTTCCTTATAACACTATTTTGGGGACAGTGTGTGGGGGTGCCTGCAGTTCCCCAGTCACCAAGCTAATTAGAACAACTCATTCATTCAACAAATATTTTAAATCAGCTGGGCACTATGCTAGTTCAAGAAGATTTAGTAAAAGCTAAAATATTCTATACATGGCTCCTGCCCTCAAGCCATTAATATCTGCATTTATTGATGATTCACTTGATGTCAATCTCAATGCTAAGCATTTCACAAATACACTCACCCAATCCCCCTAACAAGCCCATGAAGTAGCTACTTTCATTCTCAGCCTCCTAGCAAGGTTAAGTAACTTGCCCAAGATCACACAGTGATGAATATCGGAACCAGAAGGCAAACCCTGGTTCTCTTGGTCTAGAATTTACAGACTTAAAACTGCCTTCTTGGTACCATCCTGTTGGGCTTCCTAAATAATTAAATGAATAATCATGATGATGATGACAGTAAAGAAATGTTTCTATGTAGAAAAAGAAGTCTGACTACAAACATCAAGTGTTTATGAGTCTATCTCTAAAGTACAGGAGATGTTAACTTTGTATTTTTAAAATTTATATCCTTGGCCAGGCACAGTGGCTCATGGCTGTAATCCCAGCACTTTGAGAGGCCGAGGTGGGTGGATCATGAGGTCAGGAGCTTGAGACTAGCCTGGCCAACATGATGAAACCCCGTCTCTACTAAAAAATACAAAAATTACCCGGGCGTGGTGGCGCATTCTTGTAATCCCAGCTACTCAGGAGGCTGAGGCAGAAGAATTGC
Organism: Cebus imitator; assembly: GCF_001604975.1. Lineage (NCBI taxonomy): Eukaryota > Metazoa > Chordata > Mammalia > Primates > Cebidae > Cebus > Cebus imitator. The sequence continues at coordinate 5,840,592 of NW_016107401.1, forward strand.
TTGAACCCAGGAGGTGGAGGTTGCAGTGAACAGAGATCACATTACTGCACTCCAACCTGGGCAACAGAGCAAGATTTCATCTGGGGAGGGGGGGGATTTACATACTTGATTTTTTGTAATGTGTACATTTTATATTTGCAAACAAGAAAATAAAGACAACGCTTAAGCGATCACCTAGTTTTGCGTCTCAAGTAGGGCTCAGTAGCGTAGTATCCATCATTTTTCTCATTATCTCTTTTTCACCTCATTCTCTGTGCTTCTCTCCTTCTGTTTTCTCTTTCTCTCCACGTTCCTTGTCTCTGTCTCTGTCTGACTCCGGAACCTGCCCCTTGAATTTTCCCTCAGCCACCGCCATTCCTTTTCATATGTGAGAGTGTATTCGTGGTGCCAGCAAGGGCGGCGGTTATTTAACCTCTCTCCAGCTAAATGTTTTATTATAACTCCTGAAAACCTAATTACAGTAACTTTACATGCTACAGTACCCTTTATGGGCTACCTCTTTATTAAACTTACTCTTTTAGAGACAATAAACTTGATGCTTCAAAGGGCATGTCCAGAACCAGTGAAATGTAATGAAATCTGGAGTTTTCTAGTGCACACCCCGTCTCCCTCACTGAGCACCACGCCCCCGTTCCTGGGGTGTTTGTGCCTCTATCCTTTCCTTAGCTTTTTATCAAATTTCAGACACTGCATGTACGATCATCTGAATATTTTAGGGATTAATGGGCTATGTATCAATGTTTTCATCCGGTCCTCTGAATACCCGTGAGTTTATTTACTGGGGAGGTCAATTTTCTCGGTAGAACAACAGTCGACACCTGGTTTCCCTGATAACCAGAGTTGCTTTTTTGTACACAGCGCTGCGTTGAGACCATTTAAGACTTCTGCTGTGTTTCAAAAACATTTGCTGCCACAGGCTTTGTGAGCAAAGAACAACATGTTGGTCTGCCCTCTTAGTCGTTAGTTGTCCTGGTTAGCTGAATGGTGCACTGTGATGTGGTCGTGGGATACCGGTGAGTGAGAGAGGAAGAGAGAAAAAGGAAAAAAAAGCGTTGACCTTGGGAGTTGAGGCCGCAGAATTATTTGTGTGGTACATTTCTGTTTCACAGCCCTGCTAGGATTTTCCCCTGGGAATAAAGCCAAAACAACAGAAAATAGGGGGATCCCCTGGTTGCAAGCTGCAAAATGGTACTTGGTGTTAAGGAATTGTATGTATTTGTTTGTTTCTTTGGTGTGATTTAAGGTTAATGACTAAGTTTACTTGTGATTGACTCAGAGAAAAAAGGAAAGAAAGAAAAAGAAAAGAAGTCTTTTGTTGGAGACTCAGGAGTTCAGTCAGCCTCCGCTTCTCAAAGCTACCTCTCTAGATTAGTCAAGCTCCTTCTGGATCATAAGAATAAAATGAAAATTCACAGCCCTTCGAATTGGTGGGGGCCCTTGTTGCATGCATGTTATGCATGAGGCTTTTTTTGTTTGTTAGGTTTCTTTTTAAAATCTTTCATGGTTGTTTAATCAGAGACAAGGCATGCCCTTAATTTTCTAAGCCAGTTTGAAGCAGAAGCCTGGTTAACCAAGATTCTGCCTGAAATCCACGTCTTTGCTGTCATGTAAAGCACATAGAAGAATGGCTGTTCAGCTTTTAGGTATGCTTCTCAGTTTTTATTAAATGGTTTTGTTTTCACATGAGGAAAAGTGATGACATTTACCAAAAAGATTGATAGTTAAGGGTGAAGTGATGATCCCTGTATTCTTAAGAAGGAACAGGAACGCAGGATTCAGAGCCGAGAATGCAGAGCCTTCGCCTTCCTATTCCATCCCAAGCCCCTAACCTGTGCCTGGCTGGGTGCTGTGACCAAAGCCCCCATCCCCCACATGACATGACTGGGAAGGGAAAGAAGTGTGTGGACTCCTTTTATTTTTTTGTAAGACATCAAGGACTGGTTTTCTCTATCTCTTGGAGTGTTAGCAAACTCCAAGGACAGCACTTTGGGGGCCCCTCATTTGCCTTTCCTTTCTGAGGCACAAGTGGCCAATTCTGAGAGCAATTGAGTTGTGCTTGAAAAATGTCAAGTGCATTTGGAAACTACACATTTTTGCTGATGCCTGGAGTCCTGAGCTGAGCTACTTCCACGACCGACCGCTGGGAAGAAGTTCAGTTGGGGCATCACAAATGATTCATCTAACACACTGAGCAGGCCCCTCACGGGGAGAAGCTGTCTTAATAGGCGGTTCGGGGAAAAATCAGGAGACATCCCCTAAGCCCCTTTAGTCCTCCCTTTGACCATCTGGCCAGACCATTACCTTGTAGGTCTTGCTTCATTTTATTTGATTTTCCAGCAGCATGTGACTGCAATCCTTGGTTGAATCAAAGCTTGCGTTTTTTTCAACTTTTTATTATGAAAATTTTCAAACATACAGAAAAGTTGGAAGAATGCTACCATGTAAGAATAACCACCTGGCTTCAGCAAGTGCTACCATTTTGCCACATTTGCCTTATCTATTTTTATAGACCTTGAGAGATAGAGATCTTTTTGCTGAATCTTTCAAAAGGCAGTAGCAGACTTCATGAAACTTCACCTAAAGACGCCCACATTCAACGCTTACATTAAAAAATATATCTCTACTAACAATCTAGTGTGTCCTCTGCAAGTAAGATGCATGTGGAAGGGCATAAAAATGATTCAGGTAGAATTTCTTTAATGTTAATGAACATTAGAATCCGCTAAAGACCTGCTTCTTTTTTTTTTTTTTTTTGCCCAGGCTGGAGTGCAATGGTGCGGTCTCAGCTCACTACAACCTCCACCCCTCAGGTTCAAGTGATTCTCCTGCCTCAGCCTCCCAAGTAGCTGGGATTACAAGCACCCACCACCATACCCGACTACTTTTTTTGTATTTTTAGTAGAGACAGGGTTTCACCATGTTGGCCAGGCTGATCTCAAATACCTGATCCCAAATAATTCGCCCACCTCAGCCTCCCAAAGTGCTGGGATTCAGGCATGAGCCACCGCACCCAGCTGCTGGGGAGCTTCTTAATCGTTACACTCCCAGACTCTAACTTCAAACCTGGATAGGGCCCAGGATTTTGTACTATTTTTAACACTGAGTGCTGTGTTAGAAGCAGTACAAATTCCTGGGCCCAGGTGATCACTTGAGGGCTGTGTTAAAAACAGTACAGATTCCAGGTATTTATGGGACACAGTCTGAAGATCACTTCTATCGAATCTTTCTATTTGTTTGTTGAATTTAATCTGCTAAAGATTAGTGACACCAGGGTGTAAATATATCATGGGAGAAATAGATTCTACATATTATTGGTTTTTTGTTTAATCATTTCAAGCCCCAGAAACTAGACAGAAGATATGTGATAACTAAATGGGTTTCTTTTAGCTGCAATCATCACAGACACCACAGTGCCAATGAGCGACCTGAGAGATGCATCCTGTGAGAGTTTATGCAGTGCTGAAAAGTATACAGGTTGCTTTTTTTTTTTTTTTTTTTTTTGGTGGAGGGCTCTGGCCTTGCATGTGTAAATATAGACTCTTGCCTGCATGTACATATGCAAACTTGTAAATCTGTTTGGCAAACAGGCATCAACACGGCAGGAGGAGCCTATTTTAAAATTAAAAATGTTCACAGTACTATTCTTTTAGCATTCATTATTTTGTTCTTGGAAAAGGTTGTAAGTCATTTATTTAACAAAGATTTGTTGAGTTCCCCCACTCTAAGCCAGGCTCTATTTTAGGTGACAGGATACAGCATGAACAAAATGATTATTTTAAACTTTATAGAAATTCAGTTCTAATGATGGGGACAGATAATAAGTAATATGCAAATATACACATGCATTTAATGAAGAAAGATCAGGCAGTTATGACAGGATAGATAATAACAGAAACTGAAAGGGCTCAGTTGGTCAGAAGATCTCTCTGAGAAAGTGCTATGAGAGCAGAGATTGAAGGAAGACATTGTGTAGATATTTCCAGGCAGAAGGAACAGTAAGTGCAAAGGCCCTGAGGCAAAAAGATGTGATATGATGGGCAACAGCAAAAGGACAATATGATGGGCAGAGTGGTGGAAGCTTCAGTGGGAGAGGTAGCCAGAGGGCAGATTATGCAGAGAGTTGGAGGCCATGATAAAGACATCTGATTTTATCCTCAATGTTATTAGAAGCCTTTATTGGGGAGAAATGGGGCTTTGTTTGATGACATGTGACCTCAGCTAACTTCCTTTTTAGAGGAAAGTGTAGAAAATTGGCTGGAATTTCAAGGGAACATTTTTAGGATTTCATAAAGCAATGCCATGTGCAAGAAATAATCATATCCTCCTATTTTTGTTTTAAATGAATGTATTAAAAATAATATTAAAGCCAATTGAAACTTCTTAATCTTCACCGTGTTGCTTTCATGTTGCTAAAACATTTCTATGTTCAAGTTATTTATTCTGTCCACAAATATGACTGATGTCCAGACACTAATGTTTTGACTCTGGATATAACAGGAATAAGTAGTATCTACCAGTTCAAGTGTCCAGGAGTTCACATTCTGGTTAGGGTGAGACATATTTAAAATAATTATATACAGATAGATTAGTAACACCAGGATGTAACTGTATCATAGGAGAAATAAAATTCTGTTTATAAATCAAATCGAGAGAGAGAGAATAGATTTGTGAGTGCACAAAGTGATGGGGGCCATGTTAGAATAGATTTCCCAGGTAGGTGGTTGGAATGTGGGTAGGAGTTGGCTAGGATGGGTTGGGTGGGACAGAGCAGAAAAAGCCATTCGATTCAACTGAACAGGCTTGTTAAGAGAAAATGTGTATCTTTTTGCGTGGCTGAAGCATGAGTGCTCGGGAGCTGGGAGATCTGATTAGAAATGAGGGTTAAAAAATGGGTAGTGGTGGCCAGGCTTGGTAGCTCATGCCTGTAATCCTAGCACTTTGGGAGGCTGAAGAAGGTGAATCACGAGGTCAGGAGATGGAGACCATCCTGGCTAATACAGTGAAAGCTCATCTCTACTAAAAATACAAAAAATTAGCTGGGCGTGGTGGCACGCACCTGTAATGCCAGCTACTCCAGAGGGTGAGGCAAGAGAATCACTCGAACCTGGGAGACAGAGGTTGCAGTGAGCCAAGATCGCACCACTGCACTCCAGCCTGGGCGGCAGAGCAAGACTCTGTCTCAAAAAAAGAAAAAGAAAAGAAAAGAAATAAATGGGTAGTGGTTGTAGAGAGCCTGGTTCCATGTTGAAACTTAGGTCCTGTCTTTCAGGCATGGAAGGATAAACACGGATTTATAAATCAGAGCACAATGGCATTGTGGCTTGGGAAGGAAAAGGCAGGAAGGTAAAGGTTGGGGTTGGTGGGTGAGGTTTTGAGAAATGAAATTCATGGGATTCATTCAGCTATTGGATGGGGAAAGACAAGGGAAAAGGAGGAGGTTTCTTGGGTAACTGGGAGTAAAGGAAGTCCAGGAGGGGTGGACTTGAGGATGTAAATGAATATAGTCTGAATTTGGTTGGTCGTGACTTACTCAAGATAGCCATGAAATAAAATACCCAATGCACAACGGGATGTGGGTCAGGAGCTAAAAGGCCATGAGCTAGATAGAAATGGAGATCTGGAGACTACAGACGCATCGGTGGTGGCTGAAGCCCTAGAAACTGGCAAGATCACTGAGGAAGCGAGAACTGGAGTTCGTATGTTTTTACTCACTAGTGACTCCTTACAATGCCTTTATGTTCCATTGTTTTCATTTGATTTCCTATTTTCATGCTCACTCTGGGAGAACTGTTTAAGAAATAAATTTGAAGGAGTTCTAAATCAAATTCCAAGGTTTCTCTGTCACCCGGGTGGCTTTCTTCTGTGGATATGTTCAAGCCTTGTTATAAGGCAGCGGACTATCTAGTAACTTAGAGAACTCTTCAGGTATTTGTTCGACATTTGCCAAGCTTTAGAATAAAATTTGTATTTCAGGCTCCTTATGTAGCTCTGAAGGATTAATAATAAAAGCTACTCACATGGGCTGACACTTGCTATGAGACACACCTTGGTTAAGTGCTTTTCCTACATAATCCTGCATGATATTGTAGGATTATTGATGGTTTTCCTACAGTGTTGCAATCCTCACAATAAGAAGTTATGAAGTACCTGTACTCTTATTACCTCTGTCTTACAAATGAGGAGATGGAGGTTCTCAAAAGCAGTGTCAGGTCCTTGCAAAAAATGGCCCTACCAGGACTACCAGGGTCTGTCATGTGGCGCAATGCTGTCATGAATGCCATGCCTACTGCCTCCTCTTCCAAAACACCATTTTAAACTGGTGCACTAAAAGAGAGCTGTGGGACAAAGAGTCCAAAGCCTTATTTATGGAATAAAACTTCTAGGCTTTATTTTAATGTTAGCTGTGTTAAATAATTCACTCATCAGATACTCATTTTCTGACATGATTGTCAGTCATATTGGGTTTGTTTGATCTCTGTGAAGGATTAGAATACTTTCAAGGTTTTATCTTGAAGCAGCCAAGATACATATATTTGTAATGACAGCAATCCTGCCTTAGAAGCCCACTGGGAAAGCCTGCTAGCCCCCAGATGCAAAGCAGTGTGGCGTAGTAGGTCTGATTAGAGCTTCAAAGGGTCTAACTGGATGTAAATAAAAATTGTTTTAAGTCAGGCAGGCTGGAGCTTGAGCCCTAATGACCCTGCTTGCCAACTCCCAGCTTCAGTTTTCTCATCTATAAAATTGAGGTAATAATAGTACCCACCTCTTGGGGTTAATGTGACGTTTATTTACAAGTAAAACCTTTAACATTGTAACTGACACATCGTTAGTGGTCAATAAATTAAGTAGCACCTACTGAAAAGGTGAAGAGGAAGGAAATAACGGCAGTAACATTTTAAAACCTTACAATTGCAGATGAGTAAAACTGCAAAATAATGAAAGGACTCTGTTAATTCATTCACTCACCCAACCATTCACTAAGGTCTGCCTCCGCATGTTTGGTTGTTGTGGGTTCTGGGAACTTCAGGGTGAACAAGGTACAAAATAAGACATAGTCCGTGGCCTCCAGCTGCTCAGACTCCTGCCTCAAATTCCACTATATATTCCCTGGAAGACAAGTCCTCGTTTTAAACAAGGTTTAGCAAGTCACATTTGAAGTTTTATAAGTGGCATGTGTAGGAGAGAATCGTCAGAGAATTAATAATTAATGGTCCTTAAAGTGCCCGCAGAGTGATAGACTCCCAAGCCTGAGGAGGAGCCGTATCCTCTTCTGCACTGTCTGCTCTGCTGTACGGTTCTGCTGGGTGGTTGTCACACCACAGCTCTGGCTTCCATGGGCACCTTGTTCAATCGATAGGCAAAGATGATCCAGAGAAATAATCATGATCACATGACCTGGAGAAGGTGTCTCAGAACAGGAAGCAGGACTGCGGGGGAGGTGACAGCAGGACAGCAAGGGTCAGAGAGAGTGTAAGGTAACATGTAAGCGCACAGGTTTTATCGAAAGAGCTCTGGGTTTCAGTCCTCAAACAGTTGCTTGGCTTCTCCAAGCCTAATTTCTCCTATCTAAAATGAAGTTATTCAGCCATAAAAATGGAATGAAATAATGGCTTTTGCAGCAACTTGGTTGGAGCTGGAGGCCACTGTTCTAAGTGAAGTAAATCAGGAATGGAAAGCCAACTATCATATGTTCTCACTTATAAGTGGGAGCTAAGCTATGAGGAAGCAAAGGCATAAGAATAATAGAGTAAATTTTGGTGACTTGGAGGAAAGGGTGGAGAGGATGAGGGATAGAAGACTACATATTAGGTACGGTGTACACTGCTCTGATGACAAGCGCACCAAAATCTCAGAAATCACTAAAGAACTTGTCCATGTAACTGAAAATCACCTGTACCCCAAAAACTATTGAAATTTTTAAAAAGAATATATCTGGATTACAGAAAGAATTAAAAATTTTTAAAAATAATAAAATAAAATGGAGATATTATAATATTTAGTTTGTAAATAGTTGTGACAATACATTTCAAGTGCCTTTCAATAGTAGGTATCTAGCTCTATCCATGTTCCTCCTGCAAAGGATACAATCTCATTTTTTCACAGCTGTATACTATTCCATGGTGTATGTATACCACATTTTCTTTACCTGGGTGACAAAATAATCTGTACATTAAACCCTAGTGGCACGAGTTTACCTATATAACCTATTACCTGCACCTGTACCCATGAACCAAAAACAAAAGTTTTTTATTTTTTTTTAAATAGTAGGTGTTTAATACGTGATAACACTTAGCATCCTCAACCTCATCATCTCTGAGGAGGTGACGTTCAGTTTCCATATTTGCTTTGAATGCTTTGCAGGTTGTTGTGGAAGATAACAACTAGATGCATATGTGAAAGGAGCAAAGCATGCACATTTATGGAATTCATTTATGTCGTCATTGAATGTAATGTTCGCCCTTTCTTCCACTCCAGGGTGAGGTTAGTTAACTAGGATTATGCTGGGACTAGATAGAGCAGAGTGGAAGAAAAGCAGCTAAATGTACCTCCTTGGCTACCCGCAGCCACGCTGACTCTTTCCCTTTTCCCGGCAGGCACTTCCTCTTCAAGACCTCCTCGGGGAGCACACCCTTGTTTAGCAGCTCTTCCCCGGGATACCCTTTGACGTCAGGAACCGTTTACACGCCCCCGCCCCGCCTGCTGCCCAGGAATACTTTCTCCAGGAAGGCTTTCAAGCTGAAGAAGCCCTCCAAATACTGCAGCTGGAAATGTGCCGCCCTCTCCGCCATCGCTGCGGCCCTCCTCTTGGCTATTTTGCTGGCATATTTCATAGGTGAGTTACGATGGCCTTATTCAGCAACATCGGGGGTGACAATGTGGGGGAGAGGCCACAAATTTGTGAATCCAGATGCCCTCTATGTCTGTACAATTTGCTTCTTGGCTCCTGAAAGACGTGATAATGAGTGATGGATGGAGGTGATTTTTTCCTTCCTGAAATCCACTTAAATCTGATGAGCTTCTCCTTCATGTTTCTAAACGACATTCATCAGAAGGGAAATTAAGCATCCTTACTATATCCTTTCTTGGAGATGAGCTGAGACTTGTCATTCCCACAAACCTATCCCTCACTCTCAGAGTGGCCTTCTAGTCTTCTCTCTCCTTGGATTTTAACCCAGGTCTGTGCTTTGAAATGTTTTCAACACTGGTTAACTTCAGCCAAAAACCAAATTGAAGAATAGTGGTTGGCATGCCTGAGAACATCTTGATTCGAGAGAAAGCCAAAGTAGCTAGCTTATTTTCAGAGCTGTGGAACAGAAACAGGACTGACAGGCTGGAGCATCCATCCAGGTCTTTATACAGAATCGAATTACCCAGACACCATTGGCCTTGCCTATATCCCTTCCATAGCCTCAACTCTCTCCTCACCATGAGCGGCTGAATCTGAATCAGGGTCACCTCTCCTGGCAGCTGGGCTTCTGGTGACTTAGTGTATGACATAGGTGAAGTCGCTGGAGTATCTGTCTCTCCATGCCAAAGGTGTTGGTTTACAGCCACAGGGTGTAGCCCTGTCACCCTGGAAAGTGACAGATGCTGAGCACCCAGGGGCAGGGTGCCATGTACGTAAGAGCATCTTGGGCTGCACACAAAGCCTGCTCACGGCTCTTGGCCCCAACAAAGAGCCCCAGTGCTGCTGCTCTGTCAACTGAGCCTGCAAAAGGCAGTTCTCCTGGCTTAGGAAGAGTCCATGGTGATGTCTGTTAAAGTTTATTTGAAACACTTGATGGTTCTGGCTCGGTTTCAGGGCAGCTATGACAGACCTGCCCAGTTTGGCTGTGCCATGTTGCAAAGCAAACCCGTAAAACCCCAGCTCAGTGAAGCTGACTCCAAAACAGTTCCCAGCACGTATGCTGAAACTCCTCCCATTGAAGAGATGAGAAAAGGCCACCCTGACCGTGCTGGCCTTGCCCCTTCCCTCAACATAAGCCCTCCCTTCTCACTCAGCACTGGGGGCTTCCACACTTCCTTCGCTCCCAGGCAGCAAGCATGGCATCTGCCAAAGAAGGAACTGGCCCGGCACTTCCCAGACCATTCTACCTTAGCTTGCCTGATGGCAAAGGGACATGACTGTGCACCCCCACAGATCTGGCGCCCTGCCCAAGGCAGACCAATACAATCTAACAATTAACATAAATTTTTCACTTTCTTCCATAACATAGCTATATTTGTCTTACTATGGAAAATAAGCATTTATATTCCCTACCAGTTGCATTTCTTAGGAATGCCCTCCCAGAGTAAGAAAACTGACCCTCCAGGGAAAGGTGTCATGCTCATCTGGGGCTTTGCAAAAGTGTAGTTTGCACTCTACACCACAGCTCTACACGGCAACTGAGGCCTAAGACCCAAGCACCCCTAATTTCAAGTCATGTCTGCTTCTCACTTACCTCTTGATGAAGCATGGAGTCATGGATCGGCCGGAGAAGGGCACAAGGATATCTGCTGCCCCGCTGAATCGCTTGAGTAGACTCTGGTGTGTTGCTAAAGGTAGCTTTGTGTGTTTCCCCAGGTGGCTGTTCAGGGGGCTCCGTGAAAGCAAACTGAATGTGCCTTTGGGGTCTTTTCATGATTTGGCTTTGTGTCAGAAACTTCAGAAAGGGTCCATGTGTTCGCTTTTCAGGCTTAATGTTCTGCTGCGTCAGCAGGCACCACCGGGAGCCCAGATACAGAAATTGTGGTACTGCCTGCCTCTGCCAATAGCGTCCCCAGTGTACCTTCTACTCTACTTGCTGGAGAGAGATAGATGGCTACTGCCTGATTTATGGGACTTGGTAGTTAAAATAGAATAGCTTTCTGTAAGGGCGATCATATACATGGGAAATGGTACAGTGAGAGTTTAATGTTTTAATCAGGTATGTAACTTGTAAATGATAGACTAGGAAATATATTTATTTTTAGTCTGCAGGCTACTGGAAGCTGGACCTGAGCATCTTAGCATGGTATATTAGTTTGTAATCCATCATTTCCTATTATATATTCTTTAGGTAAGATTATGCTTTGACCCTGCATATCAAAAAATAGTTTATAACCCAAAATGAGTGATGTAATGGGCCAATTTACCCTGCAGTGATGGCAGTAAGCAAGCAGCTATAGGCTTACTGTCAGCCACTCTCCAGAGGTGACCGCAGGTCTGCAAGCATGAAGGGGTCAGGATCTGAAGCACTGATCTTGGCCACAGTGATTCCTTTCTCCTTAGCCTTGGCAAATTTCTTTGCCTTTTGGATCTGGGTTTCCTAAGTACAACATGGTGGCAGGGTGGTTATTTAACGTGCAGAAACTCAGAAGTATGATGAGGATTAATTAATGTGTATAAATCACTTTGAAGATGAAAAGCTTTGTATTATTACTTACAGAGCTGTAGGGGCATAAACAGTGCATTGCAAACACAGAGAAAAGTGCCTTTGGGAAGAACCAATGATTGTGCCTACCTGGAAAACAAGCCATCAGGGAAGGGCAGAAAGACCACATAAAAACCAAGGCCCTCCTATTCAGGAGACCGGCGCTTTTAAGGGCTGAGTCCATTCTGATTCACACATGACTCTGCATTCCACTAGAACAGGACAGGTCCTGAAATTGATGCACCAGCCCCAGGACCTTTACGGGCAGGCAGTGGGTTCAGGCCTGCCAGGCACTATGACAAATAAGTCAAATTATCATCCTTGCTTGTTCAAACCTGAAGAAAGAAGACATTCCAGAAATGAGCAATTTGCAATAGCTCAGCCCCCTGACAAGTTCTTCCATAGATCCAGGCCCGTGGGTGGGTGTAAAAGCAAAATACTAGCCCTTGTGCAAACTGGAAGACCCAGGCCTTTACCATTTCAGCAACGATGCCCAGTTCCTACCCACGCAGCTTGGGTCAGAGAACTTTTATGATACGCTCCTCCATCAGACCCTCTCTGTGCCAAATTCTCTCAGTGTACAAACATCCTGGAATAAATTACTCTGAAAAGCGGCATAAACCACCAGGGGACCACTTCGTGCATCACTCAGGCCCTGGTGCAAACAATTCCTGGGGAATACTGGTTTAGGAGAATGTGGCTGTGAAATGCAAGAGACTTTCCTCTAAGGAAAGTGTCTTTCCTCTTCAGGCAGCTCAAGTACTTTCATTGCCTGGACCATCCGAAGTCCCTAAGTGTCTGAATCATGCAACCAAAGTATTTTATAACCAACCTCACCTATTTTATACCAAATGTCTTGTGTTATCTTTATAGTATGCATAACAATAGCAGCTTAGAACCTTCTGCTTAGAACTAGCAGCATTCCCATTTGAAGCACTTTTTTTTTTTGAGACAGTCTCACCCTGTTGCCCAGGTACCCAGGATGGAGTGCAGTGGCACAATCTCGGCTCACCGCAACCTCTGCCTCCCGGGTTCCAGTGATTCTTGTGCCTCAGCCTCCCAAGTATTTGGGATTGCAGGCCTGCACCACCATGCCAGGCTAATTTTTGTATTTTTAGTAGAAATGGGGTTTTGCCATGTTGGGCAGGCTGGTCTCGAGCTCCTGGCCTCAGGTGATCTACCCACCTCAGACTCCCAAAGTGCTAGAATTACAGGCATAAGCCACCACACCCAGTCCATTTCAAGCACTTTTATATAACTGTTCAATTTGAGTCATATCTCCAGTTGTCAACCAACACTCTAGCAGAAAATAAAATCAACATATTATGATCATTTGACAGGCAATGACACGGAGGCCCAGAGAGTCTGAAGTCTCCTGGCTAGATAGGAAGTTGCAGGGCCCATGCTAGGCCCTTGATCTCTTGATGTCTCATCGAAGGTCTTTCTCTTTACTCCTTACTCCTCAAGATTGCAGTTAACCAGTTTCTCACATACTGTATGAAACTGAAATAAGTGATACCTTTGGTAGCGTTAACTCACCTTACCTAGTTCTGTCCTCTTTAGCAAGGTAGAGTGGTTGGTTTCTCCTTCTGAATCATCTTCTAACACAGTGGATGGAAAATATAGCTCCTTCTCAGTCTTTTTTTTTTTTTTTTTTTTTTTTTNTTTTTGAGACAGAGTCTTGCTCTGTCGCCCAGGCTGGAGTGCAATGGCACGATCTCGGCTCACTGCAACCTCCACCTCCCAGTTCAAGCAATTCTCCTGCCTCAGCCTCCTGAGCAGCTGGGATTATAGGCATGTGCCACCACGCCTGGCTAATTTTTGTATTTTTAGTAAAGACAGAGTTTCACCATGTTGGTCAGGCTGGTCTCAAACCCCTGACCTCATAATCCACCCATCTCGGCCTTCCAAAGTGTTGGGATTACAGGTGTGAGCAACCGCACCTGGCCCCTCCTCAGTTTTATAATCTGTCCTCATATTTCTGCTTTCCAGTTGTCTTGTGTTATAGAGGTCAGAAAACCTTTTCAGCAAAAAGCTGGAGAGTACATATTTTCAGTTTACGTTCTACTTTGTGACATTAACTCTGCTGTTGTAAGTTCAAAACAGCCATAGACAGTGTCTAAACCAACAGGCATGGCTGTGTACCCATAAAATTTTAATTATGCCCCCAGGGATTTGACTTTTATGTAATTTTTATGTGTTGTGAAATATTATTATTTTTTTAAATTTTCAGCCACTGAGAATGTAAATCCATCGTTCAGGTTATGTGCCATACAGAAACAGGTGGCAGACTGGATTTGGTCCACAGGCCATAGTTTATCAACCCTTGTTTGATCACATGGCGGCTTATTTCCTAAGAATACCTTTCAGGGTGTCTACATCTTTATGACAAACAATTGCTTTCCAACTGGCTAACGGTCCAACCATATGTCCACTGTCAATGAAGCAGGTGACTGACATTTTCTGATACTGCAACTCCATTTCATCACGAGTAATTGCATCTGACTTTCTGGCCCAAACCAAAAAGTAGAAAAGGCAAGTCACTTTTCTCTTTAAATGCTTTCTATAGGATAATTTTTTCCCAGGAAAACTTTAGGAGTTTTAGGAAGCTGCATCCTAAAAGCATAGCTTTTAACTAGATTGCTTGAAACAGTGCTCCAATCTGTGGACGGAGTGGAATTGGCTGGTCATTTTGCCTAGTACTCATTTGTCCTCAATCTTTGATTATCTCAGATTCCTCTGCAAAATTATCACCTGTTTTTAGAAGTTACTCGGTTTCTGATGCCTTCATTGTTGAGGTTTTCCAACAGATTGTAATAGTGCCGGCTCACGGAATGACATCATTGCTTTCTTGTCCTAGGTTAACATTGGAGTAGACCTAGTTTCCTTAAAAGGCATTGAAGTTCGTGCAGGGCTATCCCACACCAAGGAAGAAAGATGCTTCTCATGTGTGACTCTGTTGTTTAACTTCAGATAATCTTAGAAATTCTAAGGCGACAGTCAGCACAAGAGTTCGGCATGACACGGGACTCAGACTGTCACCCCTGAGCTAAAACAATACACAACATACGCTGAGCTTCTGCCAGAGATGCTTCACGTGGTTGGGAAGGGAAGGAGGGAGAGAGAAAGATAAGAGCATTTATGTCATCCTAAATTAGTTCTTAGCTCTTCAGATCTCTGCCAAACTAAAATACATATATATATATTAGAAAGTCACCTTGTCTTTTTTCACTACAGTAATTCCTGCCAAATATGAAATACTATGTTTGAAGTTAGCTGCTCAACACTCTGTCTTCTGCCATTCTGACTTTGATCTGGAAAGAACGCGGGCCATCAACATGTCAGGATGTTAAAAGTGTGGTAATTTGGGGTGCTTTCAGTTTCTTTTGAAAACAATGAGAGATTATTTTCTATGGAAACTAAAAGCCTACCATGTGTTTAAAGTTGCTACACTTGAAAATTGATATGTTGAGACTCACACTGATGAATCTTGCATTCTCTGCCGCTATTTTGTGTATTCTCATCTCACTGAACAGAGCAGGTTTGGAGAAAACATACAGAAAATGACAGAAAATGATGAGAATGGTGCACTTGCCTGGCATCTTTTGTGGGGGCGCAGACTAGGAAAAATGTCAGCCCTCTCATTCCAACTCACTGCTCTTTGACTATCCAGAGAGACGGGAAACCTCATCCTCCTGTATGAATTCCAAGTTGTGTAATTACCTCCCACATCTAAAGGGCAAAATGCTGATGATTAAATCTGAACAGTCCAGCAAATAACATTTCCACCCAACGTCCTGGGTCCAGATGGTCACACTGAGAAAAAGAGAGCTGCCCACAAGTAAGTCAGGGGACCCAGTTATATTATCTATGCTGGTGTCAGTAGCAGCCTTCTTATCTAGTAGATGTGCTCCTAACCTAATAATAAAGTCCTGTCAGTGCTTACACATTGGTGAGTCTTTGGCAGGGGGACTACCATTTCATAACAGCATATCTGACTTCAGAGGGCCTGTCAATTTATGGAAAGAAAATTACATCATTCCTTAGCTAGGTCTCCATCACCTAGCAGCCATGTGGCAGTGTTTGTACCTCATGTTTCACATTTAGAAAAAATGAATCCCTCTGCTTCAGAAGAGGGTGTGGCCTCTTTAAAAACATATTTATGCAATTTGGGAGACTTGAAGTGCTCAGGAGGGCCAGCGACTGTAAGGAGTTGCCTTTGCTTTCCTCTCAGAAATTCCCATCAGAAATCAGGATAGTCAGCCAACACAGGGCTTTCCCACCCTAGTGGGCAGAGGCTGGCGATGAGAGCCAGGAAGCAGGTTTTGGTCCTGACTTTGTAGAACATCGTAATAGAGAGCCAGAGAGGAGTGATAGGTGACACAACCCTGTGCGCCTCAAGGACCCCACAGAAACGATACTGGTATCATCTGCCAGCCCAGGACTTCATGCCTCTATGGAGTACACATTGAGTAAACGAATATGGGGAATTCGCCACCTACTATCCCTGAATTGCCATTCAAGCCTGGCCCTGAACTTTCTCTCTGTGACGATGATCTCTCCAGCAGTCATCCGTCCAGAAGCAGTAATAGGATACTAGAACATCAGTGTTGACTTCTCACACACTACTTATTTGGCTGGATTCCTTTGGGTGGTGGCCAAGCCAACAGGCCCTTCAGCTTCCGTAGCACGCTTTTAAATTCCCTGTTTCTGAAGCCTTTCGCTGGTTCATTTATTTGTGCTTGGGATTTCCTAATTAAGGATTCTGAGCACAGCTTCTAATGGACTGTAAATTAGTGGGTTTTTTTTCATTCTGTATTTTACCTGGAACACAATTTCTGGTTCTTACTTTGCCTTGGTATTTAGACAGGAAGCAGCTTGATGTCATAGAAAGCATATACATGGACTTTGGGACTCTGGTGTCAGAGAGGCCTATGTTTGAAGTCTGGCCTGTAAACATAAAGGCCATGTGACAATGGGCTTGCTGTCTAAAATCTCTGCACCTTAGTTTCCTCATCAGAAAAATGGGGAGTATTCCTGCTTTGTAAAGATGCCTCAAGCATTCATTGAAGTGGTAGATGCATGCAACTCTTCTTCAAATCCAATATGTCGTCAGTTATGAGAAATGCCATCACTGTGCATCCCTAAGGGGGAAAGAGGTTGTCAGTTAAACCATACCATGATTTCTTAGCATCTGTAATTTTTATTTTATATATTTGGAAAGAGATAGACACAGACCCTCTAGGTTGATGTAACAACCATGCGAATAGGTAGGTCCATAGTCACAAAGGCCGTATAATACAACACCAATTGCAAGGTGCATTCTGATTCCAGACTTGTGAAAATATTTACAAAATTCTGAGTCTTATTGTCAGTGGAACATGGTGGTACCTGGCATACAATATAGAAGCTCAACTAAATGGAGCTATGGTGATTATTGTACTAGCCACTGCACACCTATGCACACCTATGAGAAGAGTATCCCCAATCCCCAAAATAGTGACTTGCACTGCCCAGCATTTCATAGGCAATCAATACATATTTGTTGAACTAATGAATGCCGATTAGGGTTACATCTGAGTTGTACCAGTTGTGGAAGATGTTTTCCAAATACCCAGAATCCCCAATCCCTAGCTTCACTGTTCCCCTATGTAAAGGAAGGCTTTTGGTTTCTTGATGTAATTACCTCTGTTCCCAAATTGCACTTCTGAGTTAGAAAGCACTTCGGCAAAGGAATGGTTAGGGGGACGTGTAAGCACCACGTTTAAGCCCTCTAGCAGGAATCTGTGATTCCCTGAGATCGAGAGAATTGGCTGGGTGAAACTGAGAAGTGTTTGTGTCTGGCATAAGGCCATCATTTGGCACTCATATTACAAAAGTGTAGCAGAATTTAGTTGGAGTTCAAGGTGAAGAAGCAAATAATGGCATAAATCTAAAAGTCTGTTGGCTGTTCCTCTGTAAATGAGGATGTACTAAGAAAAGAAAGCAATTGCTATGAGGCACCAAGTAGAGAAAAGAACTATTATATGGTAAATTAGGTCTGTGTACACAAGCCACACAGAATCTTTTGTGTTCTGAAATGCCTTGCTTAGCTGTATAGCCTCATACAACAGAAGCTTAACCCAGAGCAAACTTCTGAAATATACGAGTTTCTCTTAAGGTCACCTAAAACCAGACTTATTTGTGTCCTCCTTTGAAAATTCTTTTATAGAAAAATTCATATTTTGATTGTTAAGAATAGATACCCAGAATTTTTGCCTGAGCCCTTCTCTTTTCAAACAAGTCATTTATTAAATTGACGTCTCATAATAAGATTCTCTGCATTCAGAGAGCAAATAGTCCATCAACTGTATTAACACATTTAACATTACCATAAAAAAGAAGATAATGCATTGCATGTTCTGCTAATTTCGCTTTTTATATCATCAGCCTTCTGGCATTAATAAGTAAATATCACACTGTATCAGAAAATATAACAGCACTAAGCTATATGTTGCTAAGAAAAGAGTTTCGCTAAAGAAAATATAATCCTCCCTTCTTGGAAAGAGAAAAAAATAATAAGATATGTAATATGTGTCATCTTTCAAAGGCTTTTTTGGTTTATTTCTAAAAACCAAAGCTATGGATGAGAAGAGAGGAGAAGCTTTGCCTCCAATCTTTACATTTCTTTCATCATGGCTTTCTTTGCAGTTGTTAGGGAAGGCCCTTCCCTTGGGATGGGTTTTCAGTTGAGTTAGGTCATTTGTGGGAAGATTTGTGCAAACACGTTTGGCACTCCCATAGGGACTCTATCTTTATAAAAGAAGGGCATCTTACCTTGCTTTTGCCTTTGCAGTCATGATGCAATTCTCTCAGTTTGCTTACTTATATGACACCATGAGCATTTTAAAGTCACGCTAATGAAGTTTAGATTAGACTTGCTTATATTCCACAGGGAAGGTTAGTGGCACTGTGTCAAATGCATTCTGTTCTTCAGGCCATGATAAACAACATGACATCTTTCAAGGAAGTTCAGCGTGCCTTTGAATTAGATACATCTTTGAAACTGGTTTTAAGGCTGCCTTATGCACCAAATTTTACAAACGTAGACTTCTGAAACATTAGCTAAATTTAAAATATGTGTGTTTAAACTTTCTTTTAATAACAAGATTTGTAGACTTCCTGAATCTCAAGAGAATTGTGAGTTAAGACCCTTTCCCACGAAGAAAGTACTTGTTACTCTGTATATTAATTTTATGTTAATTAATTTACAATTTATTAAACGTACTTGAATAGATTCATGTATATTCATTCAATGCTTTTCCATTGGTCAAGAAATTTCGCTTTGGCATGTGATTGGCGGGTTGCATTGTGTATAGAAATCTACTGACCAGTCTTTTTATCCAGGACATCTTTACTTGAAATTCTTTTCCTGGACCCAGATCCCAATAAGCAACAAATGAAATAGTGCGGTTACTAGGAAAGTTTAAAAAGCCTGGGGTAAGTTATGTTTTACATGAGCATCTCCTGCCCTGGTGTTAACTGGGCACACACAGCAGTAATAGAAGGCATCTGACCACACACTGGGGTCTGTCGGGGGGGAAATAGGGAAGGGACAGCGCAGGGTGGGGAGTGGAGGAGAGATAGCATGGGGTGAAATGCCAGATAAAGGTGATGGGGAAGAAGACAGCAAATCACACTGCCATGTGTGTACCTATGCAACAATCTTGCATGTCCTTCACATGTACCCCAAAATCTAAAATGCAACTAAGAAAAAAAGAAAGAAAAAGAAAGGAAGGAAAAAAAAAATGCATCTGAGTTTCATTTTCCCTGGACTATCAGAGAACAGAAGCTTTTATGCTAAAAACTCTTTTATTAACTGATTGATATAAATTAATGATAAGTCATTCTTTTTGTTCCCTGGATATGTAGAGCGGTCTAACCAATGTACAATAAGAAATTGAGGACATTTGTGTCTATTTTTATCCAGTCTGTTTTAACCAAACGATGACATTATCTTTTCCCAAATTTAAAATTATAAAGTTTTTAAGAAAACACACACACACACACAAAATCTGGCATAGCAATGAAGAGTCAAGAGCCAAGGAAAGAGGAATTAATACCAAAAAAGATGGGAGGAAATTAAGTCAAGAAGTAAGAAACAGACATAAGATGCTGAGAATAGAGTAATTAGAACCATTGACTAGCAAGAGAAACTAGGAAATGCCATACATCAATCAGGGTAAAATACAGAACACTTAAAGGTCAAAAATAGGAGGAGAAAATGGCACCCAGCATACCAAATTACAAACATCTTCTGCACAATTTTTTGAACCTATAAGTCCAACCAAGATAATGAGATGAAACGCAATCTTTGCAAATTGCGTGGAGGTGCTGTTTCACTACCTCATCTTACATCATTAAACTTTCTGTCCCCTCATGAACTACTTAGATAAACAACAGTGGGCAGTTCAACATTTATCCAAATAAACCAGAAAGCCACCACAGTAAAGGAAATTGAGTTTATAGACACAGCGGACTCTTGCCTAATAGACGATAGTAATGTGTCTAATGTTGAACATCAATCTATATTTCAAGTATAGCATGAAGGAGGGCCTCAAGAAACAACTTATGCCACAAAATCATTTTGCACTAGAGATGGTTTATCTTATGTTGTGTCTAATTGATCTCCATGTAATTCGGCTACAACCCTTGCTACTGAAAATGATGTAAGAGATGGAAAGACTGAATGAGGCTACTGGTTCTCAAGAGAGCATAGAAAGTTGGGGGTTCCAAATTACCTTTGTCTTCAAATGTATTGTCATTGAAATGATCTTTGAAGTCAGAGAGCAAGTCTGTTTATTTTTTTCATCAAGCAAGGGCATTCTTGAAAGTCTTCTTTTCAATCCTGATTTTTTTTTTTAGAAAAATCTACATGAGGGGAGAGAATTACTTTATTCCAGACCTTTCCCCTACCTTATTTTGCTTATCTTCCTAGTGTGAAGAAAGATCCAGTAGTGATATTTGAGATTACCCTGCAATGTTAGTTCCCAGTCAAATTCTATGGATTTACGAACTGCCCGCACTTAGGAGAGTCTCTCAATCCCAGTGGGACAGGCCCTGGTCTAGACCAGTACATGGATATGCCCAGGCCATGGCTAGTGGTAATGGGGACATGGGAGTGGAGCAGTGAAAGAGAAGGGAAGGGAGGTCAGCCCCATTTGGGATGTGTGTGCACCCTAGTGAGCACCTGTGCAACACACACACATACACACCACTATTCCCACTCACCCTGCTTCAAAAGTGCCAGTTAGGAACCCCTTTTTTTTTTTTTTTTTGAGATAAAGCCTCTGTTGCCCAGGCTGGAATGCAATGGCGCAATCTCAGCTCACTGCAACCTCCACCTCCTGGATTCAAGCAGTTCTCCTGCCTCAGGCTCCCAAGTAGCTGAGATTACAGGCATGCACCACCACACCCGGTTAATTTTTTTATTATTATTATTTTTAGTAGAGATGGGGTTTCACCACGTTGGCTAGGCTGGCCTTAAACTCCTGACCTCAGGTGATCTGCCCACCTCAACTTCCCAAAGTGCTGGGATTACAGGCATGAGCCACCACACCCAGCCAGCACCTCTTTTTTTTTTTTTTTTTGAGATGGAGTCTCACTCTGTCACCAAGACTGGAGTGCAGAGGCACTATCTCGGCTCACTGCGACCTCTGCCTTCCAGGTTCAAGCAATTCTCCTGCCTCAGCCTCCCGAGTAGCTGGGACTAAAGGCACATGCCACCACACCCAGCTAATTTTTGTATTTTTAGCAGAGATGGGGTTTCACTATGTTGGCCAGGATGGTCTTGATCTCCTGACCTCATGATCTGTCCACCTCAGCCTCCCAAAGTGCTGGGATTACAGGCGTGAGCCACCACACCCGGCCAGAAGCCTCTTTTAATATGTATACATCTTTATGAAATATTTTGATGGGTGCATTTGGTTTGACTTTCGGGAAGCCAACTTCCAGTCCTGCTTCCAAAAGTTTACTCTTTCACAATGTTTGCATTTGCACATATATGGATACCACTATTACTTTTTCCTCCTCTCTCCTACCCTATACGCTCCACCTTTAAATAGCCTTGGGGGAAGTCCAGATTTATCCTGCTCTGTCAAGGTTAATTTCTTTAAGTAATATATATAATACACAACAATAATAAAGTTAATTTTATTTTAGGCTTTTAAAAAAATTTACCAGAATGTGGATCTGTGAAAAGTTTCCTTCTCTTGTCCCCACCCCCTCATCCCCACCTCCACCCCTTGGTTCTTTGGGTGGAAGGCTGTTAGGTGAAGGCACTGCCTAAGGTCTCATGGACTTAGCCCTGTCTGGGAGAAAATGTCTCTATTTCTTTTCTGGGATGTGAGGGCTGATTGCATGGTGTTTTATTCTTTTCTTCAAAACTGTTAGGAATGGAGCCTTTCAGAAAGGTCAGCTGACCCATGGTGATATCCATGTTGTAGTGAAACACCAGTGGTCTGTTTTAAGTCAGAGGCAAATAGGAGAGTGGAAACAATGAAATGATCTGTGACTAAACACATCTTGAAGGAAGAAAAAGAGCTGTCTGTCATGTTTGTGTGACTAAAGCATTTCTTAAACAAGCTGTGGACCCCACCCTGGGAGAATGCTGTCGAAACATGAAAAAAAAAATACAGAGATCACACGAAAGCCAAGTCTAAACTCTTATAATTGCATGTCTGAATACCTTGCTAATTTTGCCTACGCCCTTTGTAATTCTTTCTTCATAACACACTACCACTGTGTCACCCCTCCCCAAAAACTTTACCTTACCTGTGTCTCCCATAGTTCCACAAAACAACAAAACCAAAAAGCCAGCTGACTGAGAAGACACCCAGATTGGACTAAAGTGATTCGGCTTGTTGTCATGCCCATCAAAATTCACTTACCAGGACAATTATACAATAGGATTTCATTGGAAGAGCTGGTCTGGAATCTCTCTTGGTAGAAATGTAGAAAGAGCCCCCGAACATGAAAAGTAACTAGGTATGAATTGCAGAAACATGGAAAGAATTCTTTGTATTGTGTAGATAATGGTGTCAAGTGCTGCCTAATTTGTCATTCACATGATAGGCCAAGTGGGGTGCAGACCCTAATGGCTGAGAGTATTTTTTGTGCAGAGGGGAAAATAAGTAAGTACCGTAAGAAAAAGCAAGCATAAACAAGACAGAAAAAATAGGAGAACATTCCTTTGAGTCACTGTAGTATATATGGTATATAGTCTCAGGAATATAAAAAGAGGAGGCCAAATGCATAGCCAGAGAGAATTATAGTTTCCATTGGCTTCTGCAGATCAAGAGAGAACCACATGCCCATCACTGGCTTCGTGAATCAACAGAAGCTCAAACCTCGTGGGCAGTTCAGAAAATCCTCTGACTTAGATTAAGTCAGTTTTTATTTTTCCACTAGATGATGAGGCTACAGTTTTAGCCCATCTGTTCACAGCCCTGTCCCCAGCATCCTAAGAGACTATCCATTTATCTTTAAAAGCCAAAGAGAAGAGCATGTTGTGAGAGAAGGGAATAAAGCTGGTATCCCAGGAAAGATTACCCTAATGCTGGATGGGAAGATGTAACATCTCTACCCGGAACCACGTGACTCTGGAAGGGTCCCAAGGTTCTAGTGTGCGAGGGTTGCCGTGCTGTCTTGACTGAAGGTTTTCCACGTGTGCTTATAGATCCTCCATGTAGAAAAGAATTTTGATTTGAGGCTTTAATGCCTTTGAATGCACATTGAGAATAACACTGACACGCTTTCACCATAGCCTTGGAATCCTAAAATAAATAATAGAAAAATTGTGATTTAAAATATAATTCCAAATACTAACTGGGGCCCGCTGCCTAGATGAGTAATAAGCTTCAATAAATGTGTGACAGGCACAAGGCTCTTCAGTATGAAGAGTAGTGAGGCCTCAGAAATAGAAATAGGTTTTTCATTACATGAGGGATTATGTTCAGCCTGACTGTGGAGCCTGTTCACGGAGCCACAGCTGCATCTTCTGCCTGCGGTCATATTAACCAGTAATAGTAAAACAGTGACGTGCGGCCCGAAACAGTGATTTATTTTAGAGAAGAGAGAAAGGTCGCTCTCTCCTGCTTAAGTCAGGATTACCATTGTTTACTACACACTTTCCTTTAAACTTCTATCTGTCTGTGCTAATGAGTTGCAATTTCAGCTGGGTTCCACCTGGGTGCCTGCCAGGGATGAAGAAATCAGGATGATCTGGGGTCATGGATATGCTGTTTTATTTTTACTCAGTTCTGCTCATCAACAGGCCCAAGCGTATTTCTTTTCGAAGACAGTATAAAGTTTTATTTTTTAATTTCAAGCTCACCCAGCTATCTGAGTTTTTCCCAATTCAGGAACTCACAAATCAGCACATGTATTTTTCTTTTCTTTTCTTTTCTTTTTTGAGTCACAGTCTCTCTGTTGCACAGGTTGGAGTGTGCAGTGGCATGATCTCGGCTCATTGCATCAACTCTGCCTCCTGGGTTCCAACGAGTAGCTGGGATTACAGGCACCCAACAGCTTGTCCAGCT
>NW_016107401.1:5864757-5953735 GCF_001604975.1 Cebus imitator
GATGTTACACCACACTGCCCCTTGGCGACCAGGGATACTATGGGGTCTTCAAAGATGAGCTTCAGTCATGATCTGAGAAAGGTTAGGAGGCTCAGTATAGAAGGGCACTCAACATGAGGAGAACTCATTATCAATTTCAGATGGGTTCTCTTTTCTAAACCTTGACACAGAATTCTTTTCTTGACCCACTGAAACAAACGACTTACTGAAAATATATACTTCAAGGATAGTTGTTTACTTCACTCAGAAAACCTGATTTGTAGTCTTAACAGTTCCTCATTTTAAGGGCTAGCTGGGTTCGAGCAGTCCAATGAAGAAACCCTGAATTTAGTTGGGAAACTAGGTTCAACTCTCAAGTTCTTCTAACAGTGTTTTTGGGAAAGTCAATTAAATTTCCTCAGCCTTGATTTTTTTCAGCTATAACAAATGGTTGATAACAGTTACAGTAATGACACCTTTTTCATGTCACTGTGTATAGTTTAAAGTAGGCCTCGATTTTTTTAATATTGTTATTGTTCTTTGTGTATTCATTCAAGAGAAGATATGCAGCAATGCTAAATTGCAATTCAGCAATTGAGCTATTGAAGTTCAGAGAAGGGAGAAACTCCCAAGGGCTGGAATAGTTGAGGATAACTGGATGGAGAAGGTTCTAGGCAGATCCAGTCCTAGGAAGATGGTTAAAAACTGAACTAGGAATGGGCCAAGAATCATTCCAGATGGAGGGAACCTAGCAATAGGAAAGGTAAGAGGAGAAGCTGGAATGAATAGGGACGCCTGCTAAGAGCAGTGAAAAATATTGGAGGAGGTAGAGCAAGACCAGATAATAGATGGCCTTGAAATCTGGCAGGAGGTTTAATTTGATTAATTTGGCAATAGGGAGGTGCTTCAAGTTCATAAGCTGGAGTATAATATGATAAAATTATGACATGGTATCATGTCAATTACCTAGTAGGTACTCCATAAATATTTATTTGTTGATTGATTGAAGATTCAGGATAGATTGGGAGATGGGATAGGAGACAGGGAGACATCTCTGAAGGCCCTGTCAATAATCAGTGGGTGTGCGTTGGTGAGGCCCTCTTGAAAGGAAAAGCCATGGAAATGGAGCTTCAGAGTGAACTGCGAGAGATTTCTTTCAAAGAAAAGACAGATTTGTGATACAATTTGTCTTGTGTTGACTATCAAGACAAAGAAGACGGAAGTACCTAATTTG
Source organism: Cebus imitator (assembly GCF_001604975.1). Lineage (NCBI taxonomy): Eukaryota > Metazoa > Chordata > Mammalia > Primates > Cebidae > Cebus > Cebus imitator. Next base: position 5,865,971 of record NW_016107401.1, read on the forward strand.
GCCTTAAGGTTTCTCTGTTGTCGTAATGGCAGAACTGAAAAATTAAAAATTAACCCACTATCTTTAAATTATCACCCACCTCTCTAAAAGCATGATTGGCCAAAACATTTTTTATTGGTGTGTAATTCTACCAGGGCTGGCCAGAAGCCATTCTTTTTTAATGCACTCAGTAAATCTCTGCACGGTTTCTTTATTATGAGAAGGCCTTTGATCCAATAAAACCCATCAAGACCCTTTCTGAGGCATTCACTTTGGATTTTGTATGGAAGCCTATAAAGAAAAAGGAGAGCAGAATTGGGTTAAAACTAAACTCTAAAAGGCTAACAAAATTCCTCCATAATGTAGTGCTTACATGTAGTGCAAATTCTGTGAACCAAGAAGAGGCATTGGAATATACGTTAAGACTCAGCATACCCATTTATTAATGGAAAACCACACTCTGGGACTTGAAGGCACTTGCCTGTACAAATGTGGAATGTGGTCCTGGGAGTCTGTACCATTGCCCTTTTTGATTTGGGGCAGTGAAGCTTACAGGTGAAAATCTTGAAAGAAGAAACTTGCCTTTTGATCAGCTGGTTAGAGGCAGGTTTGAAATTATGATAAATCTGCTACATATTCACTCTGTGAGCAGGTTTAAACTCTAATGCATCTGCCTGTGTATCTGCAAATGAGGCTGACTTACTGTACCAGGCTGAAGGGTAAGATGGATGAAGTTAGTTATGGGTTTATGGATCGGGCAAAGAGGGCTAGACATCAGGGACTGAGCCTTTGCCCTCCTCCCCCCACCCTCTCTACACCACACTGAAGTCTCTATGTATTTTCTATGCTTTAACATTTGACTGAAGTGCATGAAATACCCTGTCGGATGCTAGGAGCCCACAGTAAAGCATCAAATAGCGTGCTCACCTGGGGAATTTAGAATTAGCCTCCAAACTAACCAAGGTAATCTAGGCCCCAAAGGCACTTTCGTTCGTGCTATCTGGATTGCCTGTGCGGATAAGCCTAAATTTGGTAGATAATTATGTCTCTGTACTTTCTTTTCATCTTCATCCTTCCTCTCATTTTTCAAGCCTCCTTTCTGCTGCAGAGTAGTAGGAGCTAAGGCTTGGCCATCAAGCCAGACATCCCGTTTCTGTGGAGTTTTTGACCCTGTGCCCTGATACTGGTCTTTAGGAAATCCTACATCAGTAACTATTTCTAAGCTCAGGTTAAGGCCATGGTCAGACCCTTGCTTTCTTCACTTCACCTCACAAGAGAGGCAATACTGTGATACTGTGATGAATCCACCCCTGATGCCTGCAGGCTCCTCCTGCTTCCCTGCCATGACAGAGAAGTTACTGGAGAGGAATGTCACATCTTATGGAAGAATTAATTGTGGTGTGCATTCCCGACAAGTCTATAGCTCAACATACATATGGGGAGTTATTTTCAATGGCGTTTAAATGTAATTGACTTATCAGCCAGGTGAGAATCATCACAGGATAGCTATGATGTTACTGTCTAATTGTGATCCTAGAGCTGACAATGCTCTGAAAGCCTCTTAAAAACATAAAGGAAACCTGCCCTTGGGAATACAAAGATTACGTGAGAGTTGTAAGACATCCAGGAGAAGTTTAGAGTGGAGTTTGCAATAAAGTGAACAGGCTCTTAACCATGGGTAAAATTGTAAGAGAACAGCTTACACTGTTCTTGGAAACCAACTTGTCATTTCTCAAGTGTATAATGAAATAATGTGTATGAATATTTTCATGCAGAGCAGCCTCTCCCTCAAGTTCTGCCCTCTCCAGAGCTTCATAATATATACAACAGCGTCTTTTAGAACAGTATTTTACGATCTCCAAACCAAGAGCTCCCAAAAAGATCCTGAGAGAAGTGTAAATGAGTAGCAACTCTAAGACTGCATTTTTGTAAGTAAATGATGATAAAGGATAAGGAGAGATGTTCATGGGGAAGAACCCTGAAAATTATTGGAAGCTGTAGAGCATGAGAGTCAAATGCAAACACTCCTGTTCTGCAACAACACTGGTTAGCAGATCTTTTATAGTCTCCGTGTGGGGGATGAACAGGGGCTTGGAAAGCACTGTCCATGTATTAGGAATGAATGCCCCCCTGCATATTCAATTTGGGGGTGTTATTAGGAAATGGAACGAGGCTTCTTCTCAGGCTCTGCTTCCTTTTCATAACTGCTCTTGCAGTGTTCCTTTTGGCTGTAATAGCACTTTGTGTGAAAAGGATGGATGGGAACCCGCTAGGTCTTTTTACAGAATATCAAACATTTTTCCCATTAAGCTGACTTGATTTGAAGAGGTCCTTGGCACAGATTGATGAAATCGTCCAAATATTATCACTCCTTGTTCTGCAGTCCGGATAAAGTAATAACCAGTCGCCTCAGCCTTTGCTCATTAATGAGGTGGTCAGGGCCCTAAGATGTGAAAAGTTATTTCTTTTCCTCTCTCGCTATTTTACACATTATGCAGGATTACAATGCTTTGGGAATGATGTGCAGATGGTCTCCAGTGAGATTCACCCATCAAGATTCTTTTTTTACATCAGGATTCTGCCCTTTTCCCTGTCAGTGCACCCTTACATCAGCCCCGAGAACATTTATTTGGCGATATCTGGAGATATTTTTTTGTCACAACTGGGAGATGCTACTGGTATGTAGCAGGTGGAGACCAGAGATGCTGCTAAACATTTTTCAGTGCACAGGACAGCCCCTAAGTTAAAGAATTATCTGACCCAAAATGCTAATAGTGCCAAGGTTGAAAATTCCTGCTCTGATTGATTTATAATTACATCTTCAGATATATAATTTTCTTCTTTACCACTAGAACTAAAATAAGAACTTCTATTGCCCGTGGAGCTCATGTTTGGCTCTGTCTCTCATCCTTCTTCGTGATAATTTTTACGTTCATGAACCTTCATAGAAACAAGCTGTGGCATTCAGTGCCAAGATGTTATTTGACTGAACTGGTCAACTCTATGCAGCGTAAACAGGGTTCAACTGAAGAGGCATAATGAAAAGTACCCGGAATGTAAATTTGCCTAAAGCATGACTTACTAGTTTTTCTCTCCATTAAAAGGATAATGAAGTCAACCATTTATTAAAAACCTACTGTGTACAGAAACTTCACATTTAATATCTGACCTGAGTGTCGAAGTGACTCCATTTTCCTGATTATAGTTAGAGAAAGAGTTTCAGAGAGGTTGATAACTGAAGCATAGTCATGCATAGTCCGTGATTAAGATCTGGAATTGAAAATACAGGTCTGTTTAACTTCAAAGTTCACATTCTTACCACTAGGTGTATTGCCATCAAGTTGTAAATACACGCTTGAGTGACTTTGACTTTATGTGTTCCCATGCCGCAAGCCCCAGGAATCCTCAGAACCACCCCTAATAACAATGTTTCCAAGAAAAGAAACGTACAGTCCCTCTGATCATCCAAAGACTGGTCAGCTCCCCTTCAGCCTTGTCTTGAGAGCTGAAAGATGAAACATGCCTTAGCTAGTACTCTACTGTAAAACAATCCCTGTCAGGGCACCTGGGAAGATGGATAACAAATTGGGAGCGAAGATGAAATATGCTTCAAAACTGAATCACTGCACTTTGGGAGGCCAAGGTGGGAAGCTCGCTTGAGCCCAGGCATTTGAGACCAGCCTGGACAACATAATGAGACCCCTGTCTCTACAATTTTTTTTTTTTTAACCAGGTGTGGTGGTGCACACCTGCAACCCCAGCTATTTGGGAGGCTGAGGTGGGAGGATAGCTTGAGCCCAGGAATTTGATTCTGCCGTGAGCCATGATCATGCCACTGCACTCCAGCCTAGGTGATAGAACGAGACCCTGTCTCAAAAAAAGAAAAATAAACTGAAGGTGAGGGAGCAATTCCAAAGTCCTTGTCAGGATGCTTGGATGCTCAGTCAAGGCAGTGTTTCAGTTAGGGATCCTTTCAGTTGCAAGTTATCAAAAACAACTGTAAGAAACTCTAACAGTGGTTTATATTGAGGCTCGATTTCCTGACCTCACCAGCTAGATGTCCAAGGTTGGCAATCCTGGCATCGTCTATGCTGCCCAGTGATGCCATCCAGGACACTGGCTCTTCCTATCTCTCCACTTTGCCATTCCCAGCACTTGGGTTTTATTTCCTTGGGTTTGCCGCCTCATTGTCTAAGGATGGCTGATGCAGCTCCAGATACTACATCCACTTCAAAGGGGGAGAAAGAGGAGGAGAAAGATTCAAGTTCTCTGCCTCTCTTGCCAGAAAAAGTCTAAACCACTCCCAGCCGCCAACACACACTTACACACACATATACACATCCCAGCAAAATTTTATTTTTATCTTATTAATCAGGACTGTGTTACCTGTCTATCTCTTGTTTCAAAAGAGTCTAGGAAAGCTTTTCTAGACCTTTTGATTGAAGACGATAATGGAAAAGAGGGTTGGAATTGTCTGATGCCTCCAAAAATTAACAGTATCTGATTAGACTACTCGAATATTCAAAAGCCAAGTTTTCGTCGGGTGCAGTGGCTCATACCTGTAATCCTAGCACTTTGGGGGGCTGAGGTGGGCAGATCACCTAAGGTCCGGAGTTCGAGACCAGCCTGGCCAACATGGTGACACCCCATCTCTACTAAAAATACAAAAATTAGCCAGGCATGGTGGCACATGCCTGTAATCCCAAACACCGGGGAAGCTGAAGCAGGAGAATCACTGGATCCCGGGAGGCAGAGGCTGCAGTGAGCTGAGATCATGCCACTACACTCCAACCTAGGTGAAAGAGTAAGACTCTGTCTCAATACAAAACAAAACAAAAAAAGCCAAATTTCTGCGTATCTGGAAATAGATGCATCAGCTACTTCTAGGAAACCTCTCTTATGTACTCATCCAGTGTGGCACTCTGAAAGAGAGTGTATTAGTTTGCAAAGGAGCTACTATATCAAGGGACTACACCCCGAGAGGCTTACAACACAAGTTTATTGTCTCCTATGGTTCTGGAGGCGGGAAGTCCAGGATCACGGCGTCAGCTGGTCCATGCTCTCCCTGGAAGAACTAAAAAAGGGTCTGTCCTGGACCTCTCTCTTGGCTTCTGGGAGTTCTTTGGTTTGTGGCAGCACAATTCCAGTCTTCCATGATATTCTCCCTGCCTTTATGGCTGTCCCTGCATCCAAATTTTCCCTGTTTATAAGGACACCAGTCATATTGGATGAGAGCTGACTCTATTGAGCTCATATTAACTTGATTATCTGCAAAGACCTGATTTCCAATTAAGGTCACATTCACAGCTGTTAGAGGTTAGAACTTTAACATTTGTGGGGGAGGGGGGGGCAATTCAACTTATACATAATACAAGGTTTTTCTGAATCCTTCTTTATATGTTAATATTACTGGTAATAGCTAATATTTTTGAGCGTTTACTACATGCTAAGAAGTTCACATAGATTTTTCTCATTTAATTCTTACTACCACTACGTGGGATAGGTGTTATTATCATTTCTATCTTATAGAATAGGAAGTAGAGGCACAGAAATATTAGGTGACCTTCTCCAAATTATGTAATTAGTAAGTAATAGGGCCAGGTGTCAGCCTCAAGTGGGCTGGCCTCTGCATCTTTGCATTTGATTATCATGTAGACTATCTTAACCACAGCTATCTTCATCTCTGGTATAATAGGTTTCCTGCTCATCAATGCCAAATAAGGGTAGACAAGTTGATTTCCTTAAAGATTAAAAAAAAAAAAAAATTCAACAAAGGCTTTCTTTGCTGCCTTAGAAACGCAAATAAAACACTTCATTCTGCACTAGGCGTAATGGTTTCCTCTTATTCAAATGCAGGGCCATCTGTGCAAAGTATTTTATTTCATCATTCATTGAAGTTCACTTAAAAGATGAAATCACCCTTAATGGAACAATGAAATGGAAGGATTCCCAAACTGAAGGCAAATGACTTGAAAATGAGAGGCTCTGGTTCCTGCCCACAACGCCTGCACAGGGTCTCATGAGTGATGGTGGTTCTGTTCTAACAGCCCCAGGGATGAAGAAGGGCTCTTGGGGAGCATAATGGCGCCGTTTCCAGCCAAGCAGTTCATGAGGCTGAAGTGCTGTTTCCACACTGTCCTCTGGCCTGGATCAGCCACTGGGAGCCTGGCATTGATCTGTGTAGGCTGGTGAAGCTTCAACTGCTTTGCAGCCATTGCTTTGGCTAAACAAGCCTGTAACTGATCCCTCTTGCTATAAAACAGCCTAAGTAGCCTCTTACCATCAGCCAGTGCCCTGCTACCATCCTCCTTCTACAGCAGGACCACAGATGGAAAGGAAAGCTGCTTCCTCTCTCAAGTAAAGGACCAAAGACTAAGGGAAATTTTGCTTTTTGTAGGCAATAGCACAGTATCCCCCCTTCCTTCTGACCAGAGGCGGACAGTGTAGGAAATGTTGGGGAAAAGCAAATCACGCTTTATGTTTGAAAGGCACCTCATGATTCTGTGGCGGACAGCAGGCGTTATTATCTGCATTTTACCATGGCAGAAACAGGCCTGGGTAGGGGAGAGCTTGTCCACGACACACAGCTAGCAAACAGCAGGTCTGGGGCCAGTACCCGGGTGGTCCAACTCCAAACAGTGTGCTCTTTCCACAGTGACATTCAGCACTGCAGCAGAGAACGAGAATAAAGTGCTTCTGATTTGAACTGACAGAAGCTTCTAGAATCAGAAAGAGAAAGAATGCCACAAAGAAGACCAAGGCACTTATTCCATGTGCTGCGCCTCAAGGAGAAGTCTGTTTAGTTTGGGAGACCAGAGTGCTTCAAGTGGCGTCTCCTCAGTAGCTTTCTTGAGTTTGGGATTTGTCCCCTTCATGATTGCTTCTTTTCTGTGGTGGGTGTTTCCCACTCCTTCTCTGAGTCAGCAAACAGCCATGAGGAGTTTCCTCCCATTTTTCTCATCTTCACTCCTGAGGATAAAAACCTCTTTTTCAGATCAGAAGGGAATATATTCCTGCACTGTCCGAAATCTGTTGATAGCAGCGAACACATGGTGAGCAGTAATGATGCTTCAAGTTGAAGGCTTTCCTTGAGTCCCTCGTTTAATTCTCTCCATAGGACGTATTGTCCCCATTTGGCAGATGGGAAAACCAAGTCCTAGAAAGTTTCGGTAACTTACCCAAGGTTGCACCTGTGGGGAGAAGTGGCACAAACTCGAAATCAAGAGGCCTGTATTCCCCTTCTTCTGCACTGTTAACTCGGGGTGAACCAAGGGCAGGCATGTACCTTCTTTCCAGAGCCTTGGTTCCTCCATCGTAACAGTTACGCAACATTCACTCTGTGCTGGTCACTAGGCTTTCCCTGCATCAACACATTTAACCCTCCGGACAACCCTATTTTATCTCCATTTCACAAATGAAGAAACTGAGGCATAGGGATGTGGAGTAGTTTGTCCAGGGTTGCACAGCCAGGAACTGTCCTAACAAAACACCCGTTCACTGAACCATAATGCTCCATCACCTCCCATGGGGAGTCCCCAAGGCCCTTCAACCCTGCCTTACTATCATTCCATTATTTTATCTGAAAAATTCAGTATATATTTTTCTTCTCGAAAATAGCAGCTTCATGGTGAGCTCCTGCACCATTTCAAGGAGCATTCATTATCTTCATGTTATTCCCACTTTACAGATGCAGAAACTGAGGCATAAATCAAATAACTTGCTAAGAGTAAAACAATTGGTGAAGAGCAAGAGTGGCTTCAAAGTCAGACCTGCCAAATTCCAACACCCATGTTAACATAGATTCTGTGGAGCCAGCAGTCAGAAACCACGTTTACTACCTCTCGGCCTCGACCTCGTAAGAGCAGTGAAATCATAATCCCCAAGCATCTTCTCAGTGCGAGGTGAAGGAGGCAGCTTGCTTGGTAACTAACAGCAAAACCTCTGGAATCAGACAGAACGGGTCTGGAATCCCCACTCTTCCACTTACTTCATGACTGTGAAGCAAGTCATTTCACCTCTCTGAAATAGTTTTGTCATCTATAAAATGGTAATAAGAAAGGCACCCATCTCCAAGAGTCATTGCAAAGATTATATTAGGTGTTCCATGCACAGCTTTTCACCCAGTGCTTGCTATAAAGTAAGTGCTTAGTAATTGTTAGAAGAGATTTGAGTTGACCTCACAGGATCACCACACTGAGCCACTCAGGATGGGACTCAATCTTGCAATGGGCTTCATCTCCTAGAAGGCACCCCGCTCTGGTCCTTACAATCTGCACTGACCAGTTAGCAGCTTCTCTTGCCCCTCAGGATTTCTTCACTTCCTTTGTACAGAGTCAGCTAGTGGGGTCACTCATCATTTCACTAAAGTAAAAGGAAGTAGCGACAATTAATAATTGATTTTAGAAGCAGGGGACAGCGGTGGAAAGCACGTGGGCTTCAGATTGTTCAGACCCAGGTTCAACTTTGGATATCACGTAAACCTCTCTGAGTTTCAGATTATCATTTTAGAATGGCAGTGTGAAGATAAAAATGCTCACCTTTGAAGAGTTATTAAGAATAAACAAAAGGAAAATGTAAAGTGCTGTGACCTGTAATAAGACGATGGCTATTATTTTTAGATTGGCCAACTCGTTTGCATGGCGCTCTTTGTGGCAGACCATTGAGAAGTGGCCTGAGTTCCACAAATGTCCTTGGCTCACTTGATTTGGCACTGTTTGTATGGTGAACTTCCCCACTCTGGCTGTGGCTGGTCAGTCTCTCATGGCGCGTGGCTAGCAGATCACTTTTGAATAACACCTGTGACTGTTTAATTTGTATTGAGGAAAGAAAGAAGTATTACAGGGAAAGCAGGATGACCCATCGGAATGCTCAGGAGCCCATTTTCCTGCCCCTAGCCTAGGACTGGAGTCCCTTGGTCATTGTGGGTCACCTTCCTGAGAATGAAGGGGCTTCATTGGCTCAATAATTATTCCGATTGCTTTTTCACTGGTGGCTCGTAAAAAGAGGTTTCATATTTCAGGAGCACAAAACAGAGGCTGGCTTCATAGATCTTTATGCCATTTTTGCACCTCATCCTTGATGTCAGATGACTCTTCAGGCCTTTTTCTCCTGTCAATTTATTGTTGACATATTAGCTTTCTTCTGTTCTGTCCACATCTTCCCATCTGCTCTTTCTCACATCTCCCTCTTCTGCACCTCACACTTTCCAGCCTCCACACTTCCACTGTTGGGCAACAGAAGAGCTGTCTTTGTTTAAGCTTAAACTTTATATTCTGGCAAAATAGAGAAATCAACTGCCTACCAGCATCTTGGAGCTGCCTGTGGGGTTCGTAGGTCCATACGTGTTATTGTTTTTAAAATTCTCCTTACTATAGCAATGCAAGAACCACTAATCTTTCTCTTTCTCTTTCTCCCTATTCCTCTTCTCCTCTCCACATTAAGTCTGATTTTTTTCTCTCTCTGAATTTATCCAGCTTACATAATTTGCCTTTTCATTTTGTGAATGGAGATAATTTGTGAATAGAAATTACTTCCAAATGTTTCAAAAATATTTTCTAAGCATTTGCTTTAACATGGTGTTGTGAGCTTTTTTTTTTTTTTTTTACTCTTTCTTTTTTTCATAAGAAAATAAGTATTTCCAGGGAAATGAGCTTTGTTGGGAGAAAAAGATTGGATTTCACTCTCTTCCTGGGCCTCTTTTATTTATGACAATTTTGAGCTGAAGTAACTGCAGACATGGACTTGTCGACCACCTGAGGTGAAGGAGGAGGGCTGTTTCATTCAGACTCCTACCCAGGAAGTCCCAGGAAGGAATAGGATAGGAGGGAGGTGAGAGGAGGGGGTAAATAAATTCAGATAATACAGCTAGTCTGGAAACTGATGACTTTTTAGATGAGAAATTTCCTACATCAGTATTTTAAGATGCATTCTCACATTTGGGTTGATTCTAGGTGCCTCCTAAGGACTGATTTTGTCCTTTATTCACTAATTCAGCAAGCATTCACTGAAAGCTTCCTTCTCTCTAAGAACTTATTGATGCAGAAATGGGTGACTAAGGTCCCTGTCCCTGAGGAGATCTCCGTCACATATCACACACACGGAGAAAATAGATGAGCAAACTATCATTTATAACCAAGACCAAGGAGACCACACCCATGCTAGGTAGGAAGTGAGTATGGGGAGAAGAAAAGGAGTCATTTGTCTGTTGGTATCAGAGAGCACTTTGGAGGAGAGGTGGCATTTGATATGTAGCTAGAAGGGTGCATGGGATTTTGGCAGAAGGGAAAGAGGGGAGAGATACATTTCGGGAATAAGAACACCAAGTGCCGTGATTAAAGCCTGGGAAATTGTGGTGAGAAGAATGCCACATATCATTAACACTGGATCAAAAAGTATACAGGGATCTAGGGTGTTGACGGAAAAGGTATTGGGGAGAAGGGCAGCATGACAACCAGGCTTTCATGCCACAGGAATGTGTATTTGGGTTTGATTCTTAAGTGACACGAAACCCACCAACGATTCTGAGTAGAAGAGGGCATGGAGCCGCCTGGCAGCCCCGCACAGAAGGAAAGGACGGGGTGAAAGCTAGAGGCAATGAGAGCGAGGAGGCTATTCCAAAGCCCAGAAAGAGGAGACTGATAAAACAAGGACAATGGCAGGCAGACAGAGAAGAGAGGAGATATGAGGGAGACATCGTAGAGGTTGAATGTCCTGGTTTAGTCATTGACTGAATCTGGTGAGAGGGGAAAGGGGACATCAGGTGTAATTCAGTCAATTGATCAGCCTTTTGCTCAGTATTGGACAGAGTAACCTGGAACCAGCCCCTGGGAAAAAGGGGTAGAGGGTAAGAGAAAGGTTCCTCTTCCTATAATGTACAATGAATAATCAGTTGCAATTCCAGTGGATATCAGCTGGGCTAGATGATGCTGCAGTTTCTGGGACAAAAGATGTACTTCCTAAGTTATTTTCATCCATGTAGTGAAAAAAATTAGAAGACAGCAGAATTAGGTTTCATAAACTTCCCTATTTTTAATTGTCACTGAATGATGTTTTAAGGACAATAAGTCCTTAAAGGAAAGAAAAGGCTTTAAAAGCACCCACTTTTTCTTTTCTATTGAAATGATGCATTTCACCTACCTGGTGATTTAATTGCCTAAGAGCAAGGAACAGTGGAGCAACAGATAACCTGAGCTGGGCTTTAGAGCGGGAAATGAATTTCTACCTATTTGGCAATTATATACCACCTTCTCTGAGGGTTAGGATCCACATTAGGCTTCAGGATTGTCCTTAGAGGGGCCAAGGATTAGACTGTTAGAATTAACAATCGGCATCAGATTCAGAAGAGAATGTTGTGGATGTAGGTCAATATCAGTCAAGTTAATTTGTCTTCCCCAGACCCAAATACACACTCACCACTTAGCCACAAAAGACAAGGTTAGGGGCTACAAGGTGAGACCCAAGACTTCTTTAATGGAAGTTTGGAGTTTGCCCATTCTCCAGAGAAGTAAGAAAGAAGGATTCTCCAAAAGCTCTTTTTCACAAGGGAAAGGCACTAACCTAGACCCCTAGACCTCAAGCGAAGGTCTTGGAATAGACAGTACCCACATTCCTGCTGTCCTTTACTTCCTATGGCAGGAATGTTGTGCTTGTTTCACATTTTTTATTGCCCCAGAACGCTCCTACAAGGCATTTTTCAGTCTGTATTTTTTACCTCACCTGGTTATCACTGTTTCCTGTTTTGGGTTTTTGAGGTTGTCATGTTGTCTTGTTTTTATGAGACTGTCGTTCCCCAGCTGTTGACAGCCATTTGGTTTTTCAGCAGCTTAGGCAGCAGATCCTGAAGACGGTTGTGTCTTCACCTTGGGGAGTGTCTTTCAGTGCTTTGTGGTTGGGTAGGATGGAACCTCCACCCGCCGGCTTCCCAAACTGAAACATTGGCTTTTCTGAACCTCCAAAGTTGCTAAGATACAGTGTGTCTTTGGACCCCTTCCAGGCTGTTTCCTTCCACACTCACAGCTTTGACGGAATATTTCCTCTGCCTGATATCGTTAGAAAGGTGACATGCCAAACCAAAGTTAGAGCCGTTACAAGACATTTCTTTGAGTGCAGTTTCCTTGGTTCACCCATTCATCTGCTGTGCTGGAAGAAAAAAGTGAAATCAAAAAAGCTCTATTAAATAGATGTGCCAAGGAACGAGGAAAAAAAAGAAAAGTTTCTTCAACTTTTATGTGCTCAGAATTGTCTCACAAGCATATTTTTGTTCCTTTCCTCTATTTAAAAATTGATAACCTAGAAAGTCAGGAGCAGGCTAGGAATCGTTTGTGGCACAAAAGTGGCACCTACTGGCAAGCCTTGGCTTCAAGTTGAAGTTTAGATTTGTGCATGACCTTGACCAAAGTTATATCCTCCTGAGAATGCTTCCTAATGATTTTCTGTGTCTGGAAGGGCAAACCCTCTTTAGATGTATAAATATTAAAAAGCACTTCTTAGGCATGAGGGCACTGGTTTCAGGGCTACAGAATGACTTTTTCAGCTTGTAATTAAAAACATGTACTGGATAACTAACCAGCAGCAGTGTTTGCTTAAAGGAGCAAATGATTTAAAACTGATTGGGTTGCACACCAAAGTGGAGTGACCCGTGGGTGGCTGTTCTTACCTCTGATTTCTAGAGGCATCTACCCAGCTCCCAAGGTTCCAAAAGTCCTTGGGTTCTTGACAACCACAGCCTTCCTTTGCTTCTGTGTTTGGAGTTTTCAATTTATCCTCGTGTCCATGTATTGGTTTTCATATCTTTACTCTGTATCTGAATATTTATTCCACATTTTGGTTTTCATGTCTTTACTCCGTATCTGAATCCATAGAACTCACACTTAAGAAAAGCCATGGGCCAGGCACGGTGGCTCATGCCTGTAATCCTAGCACTTGGGAGGCCAAAGCAGGTGGATCGCACGGTCAGGAAATCCAGACCATCCTGGCCAATGTGGTAAAACCCTGTTTCTACTAAAAATAGAAAAAATTAGCTGGGCGTGGTGGCAGGCGCCTGTAGTCCCAGCTACTTGGGAGGCTGAGGCAGAAGAATCACTTGAACCCAGGAGGCAGAGATTGCAGTGAGCTGAAATTGCACCACTGCACTCCAGCCTGGGTGACAGAGCGAGACTCCAAGAAAACCATGGCTCCCTCTGTTACAATGCACACTTGAGGTTCACAAGAGATCCCAACACAGACTGCACTCAGCAGGTCAAACAATCATTTTCAAAGGACCATAAGATTTTTTTGAGAAACAGACTGTCCTACATATTTGAAATCTTTTTTCCTATTTTAAAGGCAGACTCCATCAAATGCTGCAAAAGTAACAGAAATGATTAGGAACAGAGTTGTGACCTATCCAATTTCAAAAAAGAAGGGAAGGGGTGAGATTTACCCCCTCCTAAGTGGTAACAGGCCCTTTCTGTTTGTCTTCTGATCTAATCTTCTAAACAGTCCTACATAGCAAGATACTATCATCAACTGCATTTTACAGATGAGAAAACTGAGACCTAGGGATTGTCTAGTGTGATGTAACAAGTGGTCAGCCAGGCACGGTGGCTCACACCTGTAATCCCAGCACTTTGGGAGGCCAAGGCGGGCAGATCACAAGGTCAGAAGATTGAGACCATCCTGGCTAACACAGTGAAACTCCATCTCTACTAAAAATACAGAAAATTAGCCCAGCATGGTGGCACACACCTATAGTCCCAGCTACTAGGGAGGCTGAGGCAGGAGAGTCGCTTGAACCGGGGAGGCGGAGGTTGCAGTGAGATTGTACCACTGCACTCCAGGCTGTGGTGCTTGAGTGGCTGGTGATATATAATGCATATTGCCAGTCTCAACCTTTGAGACTCTGTCTCAAAAAAAAAAAACAATTAAGTGGTCATTTTAGGAATCTTTCTCAATTTAAAATTGATATTGTACTTTTGGTGACATAAATAAAGATGACCTTTTGTTTATTCTTTTACTCATCCATTCATTCCAAATATTCATTAAGCACCACGCATCAGCAGGCACTGTGCTGGGGGCTGGGGATGCAGCGCAGAGAAGAGCAGCTAGGAGCTCCGCTCCTCTGGAGCTTACTGTCTGGTATCACTCTGAGAGTCTCCACATCCCAATTTGCTCTCTGCTCCGAGAGCCTTTTTTTAAACCCCTGGAGGAGAAGTTGACAGATTGTGAACATCAATAGTTATTGAATTGGTTTTGTCTCAGGGCTACTTAAAAACAGTTTTCAATGAGTGCCAGGCCCTAAATATCTCCCAAATCCTACTGAAAGAAATCAGAGCAGGTTATATTTTCGTTGTCTAGCCACCCTTGGCCATGAGACCCTGCATCGGGCTTTTTCTCGGGAGGCCCATTTTTCGCCACAACTCTTCAGCCTTCTACTACTCAGGTTAAGTTTTGCTTTGTGCATTTACAATAAGTGCCTGCCAGGCATGGGTGTTGCAGGATTAGAATGAAATAGTGGGGGTGAAGGAAAACAGATTTTTTGGAAACTGGTAGAAACGCTCCGTGAAATGGAGCATTGTACCAAACTCAGCCCAGTTATATGAAAGCATGCATAGTGTTTCTTTTTATTTTCCATCTTGATGGGAGGAGGCAGAGAACAGTGGTTACAGAATAAGTTTAGAATTGTTCCTGATTGTCCAAGTGGTTGTTTTACTCCTCTGAGATTGGGGACTCGGGGTCAGCCGTGTCTCTCACGCCTGCCCATTCTGCCCGCTCGGTGCCACACTGCGGTGTTCCTTGTCCATCTTGCCTGCACTATCTGGGCAAGGGTGCATGTGCCAAGCTATTAAACACCCCGCACCTCACTCCCCTATCTTTCTCTAAGCAATGGAAGAAGTTTGCATGGCCACCACCAGGCAGGTGGGAGGGACTTGGATTAGTCCAACAGCTTTCGCTACTGTCAGCGTGTGGCCTAATAGAGTTGGAAGAGAGGGTTCTTTAGAGGCACTGGTTCTGACAAGGAAAGCTTCTGTAATCTTGCCTTTGTTTAGAAATATGAACTTCGAAACCCTGCTGCAGAGAGTGTCGGCAGCCACGCTGATCCGAGGCCTTGGGCAAATTCATTTGAATTGCTTTGAAATTGGATATTCAAAATTCAATAAAAAATAAGCCAGCCTGATGGTACAGCTGCAGCGTTCCCCCCATCCAGCTGGGTAAGCCGTGATGATTTCCAGGCCGCGGACTAGCAAAGCCCGAGTGTGATGGGAAGATGAGCGCCTGAGCTGCCAGAGAACTCTCTCTCTGGCAGCCTGGCCCGCCGACGGCTGCCTGCCAGCTGACTCGCGGAGCAGGGCTGGCTTTGGCACTAAGTGGCTCCTCTCGCTGGCCTGCCCAGGCGGGGACGTGGGGCCTGCCTCAGTCATGGCGGGGGTCCAGGGGGAGGGAATGCCTCAAGGGCAAATGGATGGGGTGTTGGAAAAACAATAAAATCACAACACTCCAGTTGTTTGGAGAGCAGCTGGACTTCCCAAACACTCTGCCACAGATCCAGAGCCATCAGACACGTAGGTGAGTTTAATTAAATTGTATGCAGATGCAGGCAAACATCATAATTTGCCCTTGAGCACACACTACTGCGTTTGCCTGGAAAGGGGGGACATGACATCCCCGAGGGTGCTCTCTCACCACCTGCCCTGGGAGCTCCCTCTTCATCACTGTTTATGCAGAAAGGCGATTCTGCTAGGGATTTTAAGAGAAGACCATTCTCACTTTCCTCTAAATCTCAAGCTGTCTGGTCTGTCTGCCTTGCGATGGGGTATCACAATTACACATAAAAACTGTATCTATAAGATGTATACATATACATATATAGAGAGATACATTTACATAAATACATATACATTTATAGATCGATAGAGAGATAAATAGACCGACATAAAGAGATAGACTCCAAATTCGAGAACTATGTCTTATTACCCCTAAGCAACCTCAGTTTTAATAATTGGTCTCGTCATCCCCCATGCATGAATTCAGGCTCTTTTCTTTGTTAGAATTTGTGCCTGTGTGAACTGTCTTGAGTCGGATTCCAGGAGAAATATATCCTATTAACCTTCCGATTGTCGCACCTATGCCACTCACAGTACCATACCTAAAGAGGGGTAATTGGAGCTCCTGCGTGCAGGGACATTGTGAGCGGCCCACTCCATTGGCCTGTGTTACCTATCGCCAGCCACTCAAGGGCCAGCCATGAAATTTAATTTGGAGTTTTACAGACACGTTCTGAATCCAAAATCTCAATAATAACTTTCCCTTTGCTCAGCCTTTTAACTGTGAAATTCAGTTGGGGAGTTTCGAAGCAGCAGGTAATGTCACAGCACTCCAGAGGGATTTTGCCAGAATTCTACTAAAGTGCTTGCAAGTGTCATTTCCATATTTAACTAATTTCAGTTTTTAATTAGCTCCATGTGAAAAATGAGAGTTCACGCTGAGCTCCTCTGTCAGCACAGACGCTTGTTTCCTTTCTAGGATCTCAGGACAATTAAGAAAAAAATAGTTGATGCTACAGTAAGTGTGATCATGCATAGCCCTATCAAGCCGTAACATTGTTCCCTGACGGTAAGAAAAGGCCACTGCCAGGGCCCAGGCACCAGGCTGGGAAAGAGCAGTTTGGAAAGGGTCTTACATGCGGATTTGTGAGTCCTTGGTTCTGAACGATTCCTTAGCTGCAAAAAGTGTATTCTTGTCCGTGACTTCTCCAAGATGTCCTGGGATTGGGTTTTGAAAGAATGCTGTATGAAACGCAAAGATGATGTCACTCTAGGAGAACCGGTTTCCTTGGTGTCATTTCTGTGCTAAACTCCAGCATGCAGGTGCTTATCAGGTCATTTGATTTCAAACTCGTGAGGCCCTTGGCATTCAAAAGTAACTTCTTTATGATTTAAGTTTCAAAATGCCGTACACACATGGAAATTTGTTAATCCTGCATTCAAAGTGTAAATTTATCACTTGGGACTCACATGCAAATGGAAAGCTACATACTCTTCAAAAAAAAATGTATTGGGAGGTTCTGTTTTGCATAAACTGAAAAATATTTGATGTGATCAGGTTTCTGAAACAATTTCGAGGAAGCCAAACAAATACAGGCCCTGCATTTCATTTGCATAGCATCCATGCTAATGGCATGATTTGTTTAAAAGAAAAGATTCATTAAAAGTTTTGAGAATGGTTCAAGTGGAAAAGTATTTGACACTTCTCTATAGTAGCAATTCTTGGAAATTGGTTTGGAAAATAGAATCCTTTTTTTTTCTTCATATGTGTTGGTGTTGGGTAATTGTTCTCTGTTGACAATAGACATTAATAAATGATGTGATAGCAAGAACATTGGTATCTCCAACAGGGACTGAAAATTGAAATCCAAGTAGCAAGAAGCAGCTTAAGTATTGGGTATATGTGGCTACATTGGGAAATGGGGTAGGATACAGGTAGAGTTTTCTTCCATGTTCTCTTCAGTACTACATAGGCTTGAGTTCCAAAGAGCAAACACAACTGTGTGATTCAGGTATGAGACTGGAGGAGTAGGAGTCCTGTGGGGTTGCCAGAAATGCCGCCATTGCAGATGGGTTGGTATAAATGGAACGTGAAAAGATGGAGGCAAATTCTTGAACATGAAGAGACCACCCACAAGTTGTTTAAACTGGAATAACTGCCGCCTGCGCTGCAATGACTAGCAGTAAAGCCTTCATTGGCCAGTGCGTCCTGAGATTGGAATTTGATCTCTCTGTATAAGAGAGGGCCCATCTGAGTTCCGAGGGCGGAACACCTGTCTCCCTGGCTATGAAGGGAGCTCACCTGTGATGAGGATCTAAGAAAAACGCAACTTCCGTTAATAATTCAGAGTGGCCTGTTCAACTCTCTGGGGAAGATCACAGTGGGAAGTACTTGTGTTTCTTTGCTCTTCTCAAGGCATGATGTCAGGAGGGACTCTTCTCGGTCTCCCAGGAGCAGCAGCTCTAGCCACAGGAAGCCTGTCCTTCCCTGAGGAGTTTTGAACCACCATCCTGTGAATGATGACGACCCTCCTAGCAGTGCAAATAACAGGCAGAAGCAGTGTCCATCTAAACATTTATCCCCTGACGTGGGGATTAGCAATTAGCCTTCTCATGATGGGGATTAGCTTAATAGAATTGTAGGAATAGCACACACTCTGGAGGATGAGGTTAGAATGAGCAGCAGAAGGGCAGCCGGCTTATGGAAGCAGGGAGAAATTCTGAAAGAGGTAGTATTTTTAGGGCTTACTATGTGAATTTGGAGCCTGATAACTACGAGTGGAAACCGTGGATTTGTCGTCAAAAGCACTTATATCATACGTGGCAAATTATCCATATAGTCATTAATTTGTACAACAAATGTTTTCTGGTACAAGGTAAGAGAACAGGCTCTAGAATACAGGCTGCTGGGATCACATCCCAGCTTTTCTAGTTACCAGCTACATGAGCATAGGTGTGTTACTTAACCTCCCTATGACTCAGTTTTCTCCCTGTAAAATGGATACAATAATAGCACTTATCTCATAGGGGAGGTTATAAAAACTAAACAAGTTAGTTCTTGCATAGCACTTAGCACATGCTTGACCCAAGGTAAGCAAAGCACTAAATAAAATAGATTTTTACTGTGACAGGTTCTGCTTATATCATAGCGAACCAAACAGACCTGGGTTCTCCCTTTCCAGAATACATACCAGCATACACAGATAGAAACAAGGAAAACTAATCACTTCACAACCATTCCAAGGTTAGTCAGCCTCCTGATTTCTACATGAAATAAGAATATCAAATTAGGAGGAATGGGACCATGTCAGCAAGAATAAACTAATTAGCTAAAGCCACTATTAAAATGATAATCCCTCCACATGGACTAGGCGTTTTCATGTGCACCTGTCAGGAAATTAGCTACAGACACACACACACACACATACACACACATATACACATACATGTGTGTGCACGTGAAATGACACAGAAGCACACTTCCCACACTGTGGAGAGCCAAGGTACCCTCACCCAATGAGACTTGGCTCCCAACTGGGATACTGAGCACAGGGTGCTGGGGCAAGGACTCTGAAAGTCGACTCTAAGATCATTGGCACTTCATTACAGAGTCTGTTCTAAGTGCACAGGACTTTCCCAGAAGAGGAAATACAGCCTCCCCCTTACATCCAGACATACTGCCCGGAAAGAGGCCCCTAGAATCGGTTTTTGTTTTGCTAACACTGTCAGATAATTCACACAGGACTCTTCAGGCATTATAGCTTCTGTTACCTGACTGGAGTGCATGAAGAAAAAAGTGCGCAGCTCCAAATCTTGCCTGGAACAGACCTCGACCCTGGACTGCCTTTTGCATGTCCCAAATTTGAGCTCTGTGCTTTAGCCTGTGGCTTTCTGGTGCTGTGCTCCCGGCCATGTGAGTGCTCAGGGTTCTTTTTCGGATGCTTGGTGCTGAAAACATCACTCCTTATGGCCAGAATGAAAGGTGTTGTCTAAAGAAAAATCAAGTTGAACTGTCTGGTTTCGCTACTTTAGGAAATATAATGGAACCCAGCTTTGCTTGGCTCTATCTTGTGTTAAAGAGTCTAACAGAGAATAAATCTCTATATATGTTTTGTTTACTGTTTTGCTTTTGTTTCTAGCTTTATTGTTTTCCTCTGTGTGGAATGTTCCAGCAGCAGCTGTTTGTTCCTGCTGTCTAAGACATATAGCACATAGGTACTACAGCAGATTTATGTGGTAGTATGAAGACATCCATCTATTGCTTTGTGTAATAAACTTCCTTCCAGAAAGAAGAGAAAAAAATGGCTGTGTCCTGACTGCAGAGCAAGCTTAGTGAACATTTACAGGAATCAACACCACCGGCACACATGGCGCTTGCAGAGATCTTTGGGTTCCAAATATTCTGCCCATTCTAGAGAGGAGCAGACCTTAGAAGGTGACTATCACGTGCTTTCTATGGGAGTGCACTAGCACTCAGCCTGGGAGAGAGGTTGGACCAGCCAGTCAGCCTTCTGCCGTCTCTGTCAATATCAAATATCTCTAAGGAGCTTTGGCAAGAGTGGAATCACAATTTGATCCTAGCTGAAGTTCCTGATAAATCCTCAGGTCCCACCCTGGAATCACTGTGGTTGATAAAAAGAGGAGTCCATATGCTTTACACACAGACAGCCAGGCAGTTTTGACACTTTGTGGAAAGTGTAGAGGCTTGATATGGAATCTTATCTAGGCAGAGACCCATCCCCGTGCAACATGGAGAAGGTGCTTAGGGGCAATTCTAGGCATGGGCAGTGCTTTTCTCCACAAAGAACTCTACCTCTTCAAGCTTTGAACAAGGTGAGGTGGACACCAAATGAAGAGGAGTCTGCGTGGCTCACACCAGTTCCCTTGGTGACGGGCTGCCAGATGCAGGATGCCCAGTTAAATCTGAGTTTCAGAATAATAATAAAAATGCTTCTAATGTAAGTATGTCCCAAATATTGTTTGGGAAATTCAAATGTAACTGGCTTCCTGTGTTCTTATTTGCTGATTTTGGCAAGTTTTCCTGTGGCTTTGTCTGTATCCAACACCCTTTTTGGGTCCCTGAATTGAGCAGCGTCAATAGTATTATCTTACCTTCCTCACCGTAGTAACTATCCAAAAAAAAAGGTGGGGGAGGAGGGAGGTTGTGATCTCAGCTGAGCCAATTAGAGTCCTTACCTTGGGTGTCTAAAAGTGAAACTGGAAAAGTGGAGCTCTCTTTTCTCCTGATAGTCCAAGGGCATGGGAATATTACCATCTTTGCCCATGGTCCTTCCCCCAGGGATAAACCCTCTCTTAGTTTCATCGGGCTGCTATAACAAAATGCCAGAGGCTGACTAGCTTTGAAAGAACAGAAACTTATTTCTTGGTTCTAGAGGCTAGGAAGTCCAAGATCAAGGCACCTGCACATTCAGTGAGGGTTCACTTTCTGGTTCCTAGATGGCACCTTCTAGCTATGTCCTCACATGTTGGGTGAGACTAGCTAGCTGTTTTATAAGGTCACCAGTCCCACTCATGACCCAATCACTTCCTAAGGGCTTCACCACCTAATACCATCACCTTGGTAAGGATTTCAACATACGAATTTTGGCGAGGGATAAACATTCAAACAATAACAAGAACCATTGGTCAACTATTCTTCCACTTTCACAAGCTGCCTTCATAGCCTTCAAATAAATTCCTCTTTTCTGCTTAAGCTGAACCCTAAGGATCCTGTACTAGAACACAGCTACTCAGCCCAAACTCCCAAGTTTGGCATGATGGGCTAAAGAAAGACGAATATGCCCTAGGAATGCTTATAGGCAGATGTTTACAATCAGATGCCCCAGCCACAACATATCCTTGGTGAGTCCTCCAGCTTTGGCAGCCCTGTGCCTGATATGGGGAGGGGGTGGCAATTGGTCTGCCAAACAGAGCAGAGCTCCCCCACGGTGCACCTGCCTCAGGTCAGCACCTTCACAGTCAGGGCTGACCAGAACATCGAGAAGGGAGCCTTCCTGTCATGCCACTTCAAGTCACTGTCCAAAATATCTTCTGTCTAAAAATATCTCTCATCCTTAACTGGCACCATGCCTAGAATTTCCACCTGTAGAGTTTATCTGTTTGGCTTAAATCGTTAGTCCTCCCTGTAATTGCACCTCCATTAATGATAGAATATGTGGGGAGAATGTGGATGAATTAATAATTAATATCAAGGTCCAGCAGATTTTTTAAAGTCCATTGATGTGGCTGATAGTTTGGAAAGCAGAGTTCTGAGAGAGTTGGATGAGAGTCCTGGAAACCTCTGATGTGATGGGAAAGCATTCACACAAGAGGCACTGCTGAGTTTGGAGGGAGGCCCTGAGTTTCTCTGATCATGGGTCACCCGGAGCAGGCAGAATGGACACAGAGCAGGTACTGGGTGGAGAGGAGGCATGCTGAGAAAGAATGTCCCTGTTTCACCATGTCACTTTGGCCCAAGTCTGGTTCTGGCTTTTTTCTTTTTTTTCAACTTTCCACCCTGGCTTGAACATCTCTTTTCCATATTGTGTCTTCCCAGCTGCTTCTGACATGCTACCTGTATGGGCAGAGACCTACTGCCTAGACCTGGAGGGAGATGTCTGGGCTTTCTCACCTCCTCCACCGTCATGGAAATAGACAAGAGAAGCTTGTTCTTTCCCTTCATGTTCTCTTTCATTAATTGCTGTCAGCCAAACCTTGTGCAATACCTGTGGTTCTCAAACTTGAGCATTCATCCGATTCACCTGGAAGACTCATTAACACACAGATGCCTGGACCCCACGCCTGAATTTCTGATTTGTAGGTCTGGAGTGGAGCCAATAATGTGCGTTTCTAATAAGTTCTCAGGGGACGCTGACTCTGCTGGTCTGGGAACCACAGCCCAAAACCACTGGCCTAGACAGTGAGCTTTTTTGAGGGCAGGACTGGCATCTTCAGAATCAGGTACCCCATAATTCTGAAGTGCCTGGCACAAGATCAGGTACAGGGTCGAACGTTAGGAAATGCTTGTTAACGGAGCTCTACCAAGCTACACAAGGTGTTACCCTTTTGCAGTATCAAGGCTAATCGTGTAAACACCCTGAATTTTCAGATATCATATTAAAAGAAGAAAATACTATTGCCATCTAATGTGTTTATTGCACAGTGGCATCTCCAGAATACATACATAAGAGGGGATTAAAGGTACCAGTCTGGGTGGAAAAGGGGAGGTTGGGGGCTTGTCTTAAAACTCCACTTGCATAGGAAAGACACTGTTTGTACTGAAACTCTATTTGTGGTAACTTTAGAGAAGGCTGATGGAAATCATTTAGAATTTCCCTGCTCACCTTCCTTTTCCACCCCAACTGCACCCCCCGACCACTCCTTAGTGTCACCACCGATTTCACTTGTGCATGAGGTACCGGGTCAGCAGATCTGGGGCTCCTCTGTCAAGCTTCACTGCAAAAGTGCAGCTTCAAGAGTCTGTGCAGTAAGGTGGAAGTGAATGGGATCAGGGATCTGTGCTTTTCAATAGAGATGAATGTTCTCTCTGCCAAGGTATTAACCTTTCCTGGTCTCCATAACCTCTTTTGTAAAATGAGCCTGGAGAAGGTGACCACTAAGTATTTTCTTATATTTTCTAATTTCTGTTATTTTAATTCAAAAGGCAAGCCATCTCAAATTTAGAAATGGGCTATTTGCTTGTAATCTAGCTGTTTGGAATTTCAGAGATTTTTCTCCAGACAGACCATATTCCTTCTGGACAGTCCACACAATAATTGCTCTTTGTCGAGTTCTTAATTGTATGTCAAGCACTGAGATAAATGTTTTGCATGCTTTATTTCACTGAATGTGGCAACCCCCACTGGGAGGTAGGAATTTTTATGATTCCCATTTTGCAGATGAGGAAACTGAGGGTCTGGAAGGAAAGAAAAAGAGACAGAGGGATGTAGAGGGGAGAGAGGGAGGGAAGAAAAAAAGGAAGGAAAAGAGAGACAGAGGGAGGAAGGGAGCAAGTGATAAAGGGTGAGAGGGAGGGATGGAGGGAGGGAGGCAAAGAAAGAAAGAAAGAAAGAGAGAAAGAAAGAGAAGAAAGAGAAGAAGGAAGGAAGGGAGGGAGGGAGGGAGGGAGGGAGGGAGGGAGGGAGGGAAGGGAAGGGAAGGGAGGGAAGGGAAGGAAGGAAAGGAAGGAAAGAAAGGAAAGAAGAAAGAAGGAAAGAAAAAGAAGGAAGGAAAGAAGGAGGGAGGGAGGGAAGGAAGGAGGAAGGAAGGAAGGAAGGAAGGAAGGAAGGAAGGAAGGAAGGAAGGAAGGAAGGAAGGGAAGGAAAGTTTTCCCAGAGCCTCACAGCTACTAAAACTAGGGCTGGGACTTGGCTCTGAAGCCAGGTCTGCTGCTTCCAAAGCTACTCTAATCACCATATTCTATTGTTCCTACAAAAGTCTAGTTCACCCACAATGCACCTGAAATGTAGAGTCTGGCTTTGGAGAGAAGTGGGTTCCCTTTATTCTGGCACTTTCACTATAAGAGACAGAAAGCACTGTAGTCAAGTGTTCTGAACCAAAGTCCCCAAGTTCAAAGCCCTGTTCTGCCACTACTGGCAGAATAATCTTGGACAAGACACTTAGCCTCTCTCTCCCATAGCTTCTTCAACTAGCAAATTAGTATGATAAAAGTATCTGCCTCTAGAGCTAGTGTGTTAAGTGATTAATACATTAAGCTGGACCATGTGAAACTGCTGAAATTCTACCATATTTAATCTCCAAAAAGGGTAATTTCATGTCTAAGTATTTAAGGTGCTTATTCTAACAGTGCATGGCACACAGTAAGCACTGTATTCGTGTTAGCTGTGATTCTTATTGAAAATTGTGTTGAGGGTTTGCTGTATCTGGGGTATAGTAGGGGGCTCAATGGTTGCTGGTGAATTTATTGAATGAAGTAGAAACTGGCATGCCCAGGAAACATCTGGGGTAGTCTGGGCTATGGAGCCCCTCCAGGGCTGGGAGAAAGACAGGTAGGACAGGGGAGGAGGTTAAGGGCTCTTAGACTTGAACAGATTTGAGACCCTCTTAGTATTCCCTTGGCGCAAGGCAGGAAAGCTCGAAGCAAGAAGGACCGATCCCATAGGTGCAGCCACCCTGAAGCAGCTTTGTCCTCTGGCTCTAAAGAAGCAAAGAAAAACCCTCAATGCAGACGCGGTGGGGAATTAGATCTCATGGTTTGCTTGTGTCTTGCTTTTTTTTACAGCTAGACATAATGAGAAAAGACAGGCAAGGGAGAGCCTCCCTTCCAGCCTTTCCTCAGCTGCTGGTGTTTTTCCTTCCTAGACCACCATGTGAGAGGAAGAGGAAAACACAGAAATAACGGTGGGTTTTAGGAACAGAAAGACCAATGTTAAAGGTTAGGTATGACTGGGCAGAGAGTAGTATTTCCCCAGATATGGGAGTCATACCACTCTATGGCTATGTGTAGGGTGTGGACACACTTCTGTATTACAATAGTTATATTTATTTCCATATATCACAAAAACCTTAGCACATTAAGCTTTTTATTTCACGTATGGTTCTTTGGGATGAGGCTAAATTGATTACAGTTTTTAAAAAATAGATTGCGATTTTTTTCTTTCTCTTTTTCATAATATTCCTTCTTGCATTTATAAAAACTCACAGGTTGCAAAAGATGATTTTTTTTTTGTACCTGTCTGTAAGTCTTTGTTCACAAGTCAAACAAAAGCAAACACAAGTGTTAAAAGGGAGATTGATTTTTAAATGTAGTTAAGAAATAACAGTCTAAGTGAAGCTTAGATTGTATGAAAATCATGAACACAGTTAATGTAACTATGGTTAGGGAAGCACCAGAAGTGTGGTTAAGATACATCTGTGTATTCCTGGCTCTGTCTCTTAGTAGCTAGGTGACTGTGGGCAAGTTATTTAACCTCTCTAAGTCTCAGATTTCTTATGTGTAAAGTGAGAATACTTGTTACCTCAAAGGAGATTTTTTTTTTTAATGATCTAATGAGAAATGTCTTAGGAGCAGGTAGTAAGAATTCAGTAGATACTGTTTATGACCATTGTCATTATTATTATTAGCCTGGCATACTCCCAGACCTCAACTAATTATAGTTTTTTAAACAGGAGTTTTCAAGTCATTCTTTCATTCAAATAAATGTCTCTTAAACACTACCATGTTCTAAAGCTTATGCTGGCTGAGGGGATAAATTCGAAAGAGGGGAAGGAAGACACACTCTCACCTTTCAAGGTGTTCATGTCTCAAAATTTGGAGGGGGAGGCCAGGCACAGTGGCTATAATCACACCTGTAATCCCAGCACTCTGGGAGGCTGAGGTGGGCCTATCACTTGAGGTCAAGAGTTCAAGACAAGCCTGGCCAACATGGTGAAACCCCGTCTCTACTAAAAATACAAAAATTAACCGAGAGTTGTGTCACATGCCTGTAATCCCAGCTACTTGGGAGGTTGAGGCAGGAGAATGAATCTCTTGAACCCAGGAGGCGGAGGTTGCAGTGAGCCAAGATGGTGCCACTGCACTCCAGCCTGGGAGAAGAAGTGATACTCTGCCTCAAAAAAAAAAAAAAATTGGAGAAGGAATGGGATGATCAATAAATAAGTAATTACCATGTAAAGCCATAAACTCTGTAAGTTGTGTGGTTATAAAATATCCGGGAAAGGCCAAGCATGGTGGCTCATACTTGTATGAACCGGGACTTTGTGAGGTTGTGATGGGAGAATCACTTGAGCTCAGGAGTTTGAGACGAGCCTAGGCAACACAGTGAGACCCCATCTCTACTAGAAAAGAAAAAGAAAATTAAATGACCGGGAGTGGTGATGCATGCCTGTAGTCCCAGCTACTTGGGAGGCTAAGGTGGGAGGATCGCTTGAGCCAAGGCAGCAGACAGCTGCAGTGAGCTGTGATTGCACCACTGCACTCCAACCCGGGCAACAGGGGGAGACCCTATCTCAGACAAAATAAATAATATAATATCCAGGGGCATGGGGGAGGAGATCAGCCTAGGTGAATCCTGTCAGCTACAGTGGTCTAGGACCTGCTCTGTGAAATGTGTTCAATACAACTGAAGAACTGAATTAATTTACATTTAAAAACCGAAATGATATAAAATATTTTTGTTCAGCACATTTTTATTGTTTTTGCAAGATGATATTCACTTTAACTGTTGAAAATTCAGCCTCTGAATTGAGATGTGCTGTAAGCATAAAATACAAACCAGATTTTGAAGACCTAGTGCAAAAAAAGATCTTTTTACTGTCTCATTAAAGATTTTTATGTTGATTTCATGTTGATAATATTTTGGATATATTGAGTAAAAGACATACTATTAAATTTATTTTTACTTATTTAATGTGGTTACTGGAAAATTTTACATTTCATAAGAGGGCCAGGTGCAGTGGCTCACGCCTGTAATCCCAGCACTTTGGGAGGCCAACACAGGCAGATCACCTGAGGCCAGGAGTTTGAGACCAACCTGGCCAACATGGCAGAATGCTGTCTCTACTAAAAATGCAAAAATTGGGTGGGCATGGGGGCGCATGCCTGTAATCCCAGAGCTACTCGAGAGGCTGACGCATGAGAATCACTTGAACCCGGGAAGCGGAAGTTGCAATGGACTGAGATCACGCTGCTGCAATCCAGCCTGGGCAACAGCGAGAGACTCTGTCTCAAAAAAAAGACATAAGTGGCTTGTGTTTTATTTCTATTGGACAGTGCTGGTTAAAGCAGAATGCAAATGGCATTCACAGTAGAGAACTCCTCCAGAAGATGTGGACATTTCAGAAGAGAGACCCAACTTGGGTCACCTTGGACAATTCTTTCTGACGAATCTAGAGCAAATCATAGAAGATCTGAGAGCACTGATTCAAAAGCTGTTTCTGGGGCTGCAGAAGAAAAGTGCTTCTGAGGTTTCATCCTAACTACAGGACCTTGCTAGAGTTGCCAGATTTAGCAAACTTATAAATTAAAACCTGGCAATCCTAGACCTTGGGTAGGTTGTAGAACTGCAACAAGACTTGGTCTTTTCATCTGTAAAATTGAGGTAAAAAAAAGTACCTGCCTCAGGAGTGTCTTGTAAAGCTTAAATGAATCAAATAAGAATAGTAGAAAATGCATTGAAAAAGTTTAGCCTAAAAGAGCTAAGCAATGAAAACAAATTGGGGAACTTTCCAAATGTGCCTATGTTTCTTTAGCTCCGAGCATGCAAGTTAGGGAGATCTCTCCCAGGACAGCGTGAAGGGAGACACCAACCCCTACATGGAAAAGTATTAGGTTAGGCCTGGCTTGGGGACTTCTGTAGAGTTAGGATCCAGCATGGGAGCATAGCCGTAAGGAGGAGGAGAGGGCATATTATGACCATGTCAAATGTCATTCTGTTGTCATTGCAATGCCTTGAATAAGCCAGAAATGCTACAGCAGTCTGCTGTGCTACTGCCGATTGACAGAATCATGTGCCTTCAGCACCAAAGAAATGTGTGTGACTTAAGTGTCACATAAAACCCTTAAAATTAGCTCTCTTGGGCTGGGCGTGGTGGCTCACGCCTGTAATCCCAGCACTTTGGGAGGCCAAGGTGGACAGATCACCTGAGGTCAGGAGTTTGAGACCAGCCTGGCCAACATGGTGAAACCCTGTCTCTACTAAAAATACAAAAATTAGCCAGGCATGGTGGCGGGCACGCGTAATCCGAGCTACTCAGGAGGCTGAGGCAAGATAATCTCTTGAACCCAGGAGGCGGAGGTTGCGGTGAGCCGAGACTGCGTATTGCATTTCAGCCTGGGCAACAAGAGCAAAACTCCATTTCAAAAAAAAAAAAAGAAAAAAAAAAACTTAGCTCTATTAAGTAAATTGTCACAAATTCTAAATAAGTCTAATAGTGTCCTTTATCTAATTGCAGATGAAAATGTAGTTCTTTTTTATAGGTGTAGATAGCTTACACTCCAAAAAGAAATTATCCTCCTCCACCCCACCCCAGATTAGCCCTTTTCTCGTAAGAAGTTAACCATATTGACATTAAGCATACCAGAGACTGAGGAGGACTGCCCCATTGCCTGAGTTTTCATTCACTACTACCTAGTCAGGCCCTGGGAGATAGAACTAATTTTTTTAATGTACTGTTTCTTTCCATCAGAATCAAGCTTTAAATGTTTCAGGTTAGCTATGTGAAATCCACTTAACTGAAAACCATTTGCAAGAAAGATCAAATCCAATTTGCTAATACAGGGCTTTTTTTTTTATTATTCTGAGTTTAAAAAAATCTTGAGCTAACCATGTCAAAAATTAAAAATTGAAAAGGACTCTGGCAGCCTCCCCATGTGCCTAATTTGGCTTTGCTGAACAAATGACCAAATTGGAATGAGAATTACATACAGGATTTGCTCAACATCCTTACTTCTTCAACTCATTTCTCACTCCTGGAAAAGTACCAAGTTCGCATGCAGGAGGGAACATGTCTGTATCAACCACAATGGCATCAGACCAGGTAGAAATAGAAAAATGGAGATTTTAGATTCTAGCTGTGAATGAACTTCTGCAGGAGAAGAAATTTGTCATAGAAACTCAATTTAATGAATGTAGGATCAGAAAGGACCATAATGGTCTTTTTTGTTGACTAATTTTATGAATAGGTTGTTTTGTTCATGCCCTACGTTGCAAAGAGGAGTAATAAAAATATTAAATGGGTAAGAGGAGGAGGCTTCTCTGAAGTCCACCTTTAATAAGGCATTGAATTGCACATAGGCACCAGAATTTTCTCTTTCTTTAAAGAGATGGAAGAGCATAGTAGGGAGAGCACCTGAGAGTCAAAAGATCAAGGTTCATGGCCAGGCGCAGTGGCTCACACTTGTAATCCCAGCACTTTGGGAAGCCAAGGCAGGCGGATCACGAGGTCAAGAGATCAAGACCATCCTAGCCAACATGGTGAAACCCTGTCTTTACTAAAAATACAAAATTAGCCAGGCGTGGTGGCGGGCGCTTGTAGTCCCTGCTACCCGGGAGGCTTAGGCAGGAGAACTGCTTGAACCTGGGAAGCGGAAGTTGCAGTGACCCAAGATCGCGTCACTGCTCTCCAGCCTGGTGACAGAGCAAGACTCTGTCTCAAAAAAATAAAAAACAAAAACAAGATCAAGGTTCAAATCCTGGCTCAGTTAGCCATTAGCTGTCGTGACCCTAGGCAAGTCATTTTACTTAAGTAGGGCTCAAGGTCACCATCTATCTATACAGCAAAAGTCTGGACCAGATGGCCTTTCAGACCCATCTTAATAGTGCCTCTGCCATTCTAGTGTGACACAAAAAAGGAAACCACAGAGGTTTCTCTGAAGGAGAGGGTTCAGGCAAATGATAGAATACTTAGATGACTAGAACCCCGGTCTTCACTGATGCTTGGTGTTGAGCTGATGGTTGTCAGCAGATGGAGTGGCACTCAAGAGCTTCAGCTGTTACACAGCTCAGGTTCAAATCCCACCTCTACCACTTACCAGTTGCATGTAACTTCAGCTCTCTGAGCCTTAATTTCTTCATCTGCAAAATGGGAAAGCAATATATATCTCATAAAATTGGTAACAGTTGCTTATCACAGAAACTGGCACATGCTAAAGGCTCAATAAGAGTTAGCCACGATGCCAGGTATGGTGGCTCACACCTGTAATCCCAGCACCTCGGGAGGCTGAAGTGGGTGAATCACCTGAGGTCAGAAGTTCAAGACCAGCCTGACCAACATGGAGAAACCCCATCTCTACCAAAAACACAAAATTATCCAGGCGGGGTGGTACATGCCTGTAATCCCAGCTACTCAGGAGGCTGAGGCAGGAGGATCGCTTGAACCTGGGAGGCAGATGTTGCAGTGAGCTGAGATCACACCATTGCACTACACCTCAAAAAAAAAAAAAAAAGTTAGCCACAACTGCCATTGTTAGAAAACAACCCAAGACCCATCAGGAAGTGTGATGCTTCTTGAGTGCCTCCTGTGTGCCGGTTACCCCCATATCCCCACCATTTTTGCACGTTCTCCACCCTATAAGGTCAGTTTGATCATACCTCTCCCCATAGAGATATAATTCTAAGCAAGAAAACATGGCTAAGAGCACACGCTTGGCTCTAAAACCAGCTGCACCACTTACCAGCCCTGTCAACACCTTTATGCCTCCACTCCTTCCTCTGTAAAATGGGAATTATAGTTCTTACCTCTAGGTTTACTGCAAAGAGCAAATGAGGTAATGCGTATACAGGGCGTAGAACAGTGGTTGACACTGATCGTTACTTCACAAAAATGTTAGTTGTTAAGGAAAATGAAGCTCAGAGAGGTAAAACTATTTGCCCAAGGTATCCGCTTGTGCATAGTAGGGAGGAAATGTGAACCCTGATTGACATGAACCTGGCATGTATATCCCAAAGATCCAGGATAGGAAGGTCCTTCCACCTTTATACCTGGTTCCTGAGGAGGCCCCTCCTGGCCTGTCCGCCCAGTTTTAGGCTACCTGGCTATGGACTCCAGAGTTCAAATCAGAGGGCTCATCGGGAGCAGTTTATTGAGGGCTGCTGGGGACTTGGGAAGGAAAATGAATCCCAACCCTCTTCTCCCTTGCTCACTGCTACTGAGGGGAGAAACGTGCCCTAGGAATAGAGTATCTTGGGTGCCCTAATTGGCACACTCTGACCCCTTTGCCACTCCTCCTTGCAGAAGGCTATTTTTCACGAGAGAGTTCTTTCTCTTTGTTCTAGCACGCATTGCACATCTACCGATCGATATGACATCTTATCCTCTAAAACATTCATAATGTCTGCTTCCTAGGATTCCAGTGGCCGCTTGCTGCGTGCAGCCTGCGTCTTCTTTGCTTTGTAGTCGGTGGTCTCCTGGATCTGCCCCTCTTTAACGGGGCTGCTGGTTGCTGTTCTTTGAAGAAAGACAAATATTGTTTGGGTTGTCAGCAGTGAATGACAAGCTCAGGGGGGAGAAAGATCCATTTAGGTATAGATGTGTGGATTGTGGGGATGTGTTTCGCTATCAGAAAAGCTCTTAAAATCCCAGACCATGATTTATTTGGCGAATAAAACCTACCGATATTATCATTCTCTAAAGGTATTTTGATCACATGGGTCCTTTCTTGGAGAAAGAAAGGCTTTTATTTCTTACCCAGGAAAAATTGCAGCAGGAACAGGGTGGTCTGGGGTGGGAAATGACACACTGTGCGGCTAACGGCTCCAGGCATGTGTTTATCTGCATGAGGCTGAGCTGACTTGGTGGACAATAGGATGCCTGACTAGCATCGCCAGTCAGGTACGTTCCTGGCCACGCTGCACAAGGAAGAGCAAGTGGCTGTGAGCGCATGTGTCTGTCTTGTGTATTGATCTACCCAGTGATGCTGAGAGCTAGGGGGTGTGGTTAGAGGTCACCTCAGCACACCAGACGCCACACACTCACGATGTCAACAGCAGTCACCTGCAGTGCACCTGCAGCAGCAGGTTCTGGGAGACAAGGGGAGGGAAGTCACCAGTCGGGGGAGCCCCACGCATCCTGAAGCTGCAAGGAGCCCCGTTTGTTTTCTGCAAACACAGCAATTGATTAATCTCATACCACCTCCCAAGCACTGTACCATCCCGAGCCTGTCATGAGAATAGATTAATGCTCTGGTCTTTCCCAGTGGATTCTTCTTGTCTCAAGAACACACTGCTCCCTGGTCTCAGAGCTGCCTCATGCAACTATCACCTTGTTCTCATGGCAGACACAAAGGAGGAGACAGAAAATCTTGCTACTTTTGTAGGGGACTAGAAATAGGAAGGCAGCAGACAAAATCCTTGCTGAGGACGGTTTTAGGACTGGGACTGGAAGATTTGAATTCCTGTAGAGAGGTGAATGCAGGCGAGCTTCTCCCAATGCCCCCTCTCATTTTGGTGGTCCTGCCATGATTCTGGGATTGTCTCTACCTCTCATCTTTCCTCTTCTCAGTAATTCCTGAACCGTAAGCTTTGCAACCATTTGGAGCTGCAAGCTGGAAGTTGGACAGAGGCTAGTAAGTTTTCAGAACATTCTCGGAAGAGAGGTGCACAAATCCCATTACTGTTAAAGGGATTTCTGGGTGCAGCTTCCATGCGGTGCTTTGAAAATTCATTCCACTCAGCGTACTGCAACACTGTCTGGGAGAAATAAGAGAAATCACTTCACCAAGGCGGTTAGAAAAGGATTTTTGGTAACCCTTTAAGATTTAAATTTTTAAACTCCTTTTAAGACTGAAGGCATTTCCAAAAATGTTATCCTGAATGGTTTTATTTGCGTCTCTGCTTTCAGGCCGAAGGTGATTTTGGCACTGATGGCATTCCTAAAAATGATATCATTAATACATTGCAGTGGGTCCCCTCCTCTTTGAGGAAAAAGCGCTGCAGTCAATGGCATCCCCAAAGGATGACAAGCAAACTGACAAGGAAAAGTCACCAAACCTATTGTTGACTGGCCTGACTGGCAACTGCAGTTGCCAGGCAGATTTATTTTATGTGGACAATCGTGGTTCAAGTTCAATAGCAAACTAGTTGCCAACCAAGGACATACTCATCGAGACTAACGGCTGCCTATAAAGGGAAGTGTGCATTCATTAGTGAGCCTTGGCAATATTTAGTAAGTGATTCTGTAGCCTGCCTGTCCTGTTTGGTCTTGACTAAGTAGTGGTTCACTTGGAAATCTCAGAGGGCCAATGCCCTCCAGTGGGAACTCTGAATGGAATCTCTGGGAGAACAGCATGGGAGTTCAGAACTCTGACTCTGAGGTTACAGGTGTCTGGGTCTAAATCCCAGATGTCCCACTTACTGGCTGAGTGGTCTTGGGCAAGTCACTCTCTAAGCGTCAATATTTTTAACTGTAAAATGTAGATTCTATTACCACCTCACAGAGTGAGAATGGAGGGGGGAAGATGAGCTTTCATCCTTTTCAAAATCCCCTAGTGTCATCCCTTCTCTTCCAAACAAAAGACAAAGCTCCCCAAAGGCAGCTACTCCTTCACCCTGCCTGTCCCTTCACCCACCACGCCCCTTCCCACCAACTCCACTCCCCTTTGGAGTGGTCTTCCCCAGACGTCAGCATAAACTGCTTTCTGGATTCTGTTATATCTTTGCTCAAATGTTACCTATCACAAACGCCATCCTTGACCAGACTACATTAAAGAGAAAAAAGAAGAAATTTTCAATTCATCCCCCACCCCCGAGTGCCCCTGAACTCTAAACCCGGCTTTTCACTTCTTTTTTTCTACACTTGCCTCTAGAATGTAGATTTCATGACAACAAGGATTTTGTCTTGTTAACTCCTTTATTCCTGGTACCTAGGACACGCCTGTCACCCAGTGGGTGCTTGGTAAATATGTGCTGAATGGTAAATTATGAATACATGCTGCATGCAAGTCATGAGTCCAATACCCGCCATGTGGTCAAAATGGACATTAATTGTCACTATCACCATTGAGTAGACCTATTCACATGTGTTAATTTTCACTGTTGATTGCAGAGGGGCCTTTGCAGGTTGCCTGTGCAAGTTCAGGGTAAGCAGTTGTGCATGTTAGCCCTGATTATTCAACTGCGGTTCTCTGCTCCCAGCAGGGGCACTTTTGGAATTGTTACATTTCCCCCAGGAGCCCCGCCATTGTTGACTTAATTGGCTGGTGCAGAGGCAGGGAGACCCAGCCCTGACCCTTTCTGTCATCCTCCCTGGTCTCTGAATGAGCTCTGCCATCCTCTCTAAGGCCCTTGTCAATCTGATGGCATGCTAAGCCCGAAGACCCAGCAGGCATGGCTTTCTCCTCCTGCTCCCTAAGCTCTGCTTGGCCTGAAGTCTTCCATTTTCAAAGGGAAAGCCCAATCTCCTCCTCAGGTTATGTATCGACAAGCCTGATCTTTAAAGACACCCCCTGCTCCTGGGCCCTGCTCAGCAAACACAGAGCATCCGTGGCCTCCATGTTTGCCCTCTTTGACAAGCAGGGTCTGAGCAGCTCTCTGGGAAGTATCGCTGACATATTGATTGACTCCCTTGTCAGGTTGATCCTCTGCCAGCCAATGAACACAGAAGGTTCTAAGTGGCACCCAGCAGGGCCCACACATTCCCTAATTACTATTTCAGACAACCCCCATGCCAAGCTGCCCCTTTTCTGGGCCTGTAATCTCCCTGTCCTGTGGTTGCAGCAGGATCCTCAGTTACTCGAAACCAACCCTGCTCCCTTTCTCTGGCGTCACTCCCTCAGAGTACTGCCTATGGAGCCCACCTGGCACAAAAACACAGCAACTTCAATTAAAAAAATCACACCCTCACTCCAGGTAGGTCTGTTTATTATTTCCACTGAAATCGGGGATCTGTGTGTGGTCCCGCCATCCTGTCTTGGTTCCCTTTCAGAACACCACGAAAGTTTTCTCCAATTGGCCAGAGGGTTACTCTCAGAGTTTGGCTGCCTATTGTGTTTTAAGTGGCTGGCTTCCCGGCTGCCACCTGGATTCTACGAGTTTCCACTTGGAGTCCTTCCCCATCCCATCCTTGGTGACCCATGGAGCCCGAGGGTCTCTCTGAAGCGGAGCCTGTCAGATCATGATGAATTCTACATTTTGGCTGTCAGTGAGGGGGAGAAATGTTAGGGAGAGGGCCTCCCAAACTCATTTCACTTTTGACCCTCAGATGATCTGGACCAGGCGTTTTGGGATGAACTGCTAGAGCATTCAAGGTAGGGCAGGAAAGGGAGCTACCCCAGTGCATCCAGGGTCTCTTGAGGAGTCCAGCATTTATGTGAAATCTTGAGAGGAAGCAGCAATAACTCTGGGTACTCTGAGGTTTCTCAGCTTTATAGTTTTTAATGAATTAATTTTTTTGTAGAGATAGGGCTTTCCTATGTTGCACAGGCTGGTCTTGAACATATGACCTCAAGCGATCCTCTTGCCTCAACCTCCCAAAGTGCTGGGATTATAGGTGGGAGCCACCTCATCCAGCTCTGATTTCTAAGTCTGGCTCTGAGAGTAAACTAAAATTGGAGGTATTATGACATCATGTTTACAGTGCTGTTTTTTGTTGTTGTTCATAGGAACAAATATAGTGGCCCAAAGTATGTGTAATTCTCTCTGGCTGAGTTCCAGAAAGGCTTCTAACCCAATACAACCTAAAAGAATGCAAAGATTTGCTGTACAAATATGCCATTTCCTAGTTTCCTTGTAAGTGAGTGTATCAGTCAAGGTAGTCTCAGATATGCTGCTGTAACAAACAACCCCAAACTCTCAGTGGCTTATAACAGTAACAGTTCACATCTTCACTCCTGCTGTATTCTATCACTGGTCAGCCATGGCTGTAGCCCACATCATCTTCACTGAAGACCCAGAATGACTGTGTGACAAAGTATGTGCTGAATTCAACAGGATGAAGAAATCTAACCCCTTTCGGTAAGGGGTGTGGTCATTCACCAACCCCAGTGAGTTTTATGAGTTTTGAAACGAAGATGAGATTTGCTGAGACTCCATTGCCCATAGAATCTGTAACCAGATCACTATGAAATATGAAATAGGAAGCAGATAGCCACCTCCCACAGTAATTGCCTTCTGATTCTGAAATCCCCCTGTTATCAATCTTCACAGTCAATAGTTTCCTCATCTGTGAAATGGGGATGATAATAGTACCTACCTCTGAGTCTTCAGATAATGCCTTTAGAATGTCTACTGTAGTACCTGGCTACAGAAAAGGTTCAATGATTGGTGCTGATATGCTGATAATTAAAATATCCTTCCCTTTGCAAACTAGTCCATATTGCTACCAGCACTGTTCTACCCCATCTTCTATGCCTGTGATGATGTATTTTTTAATTTATAAGCATATAACATCCTACAATCCAACCCCCCAAATCTGCCCCCCGTGTATCATTATCTATTCCAATAAATATTGATGAGGTGCCATTTATATTCAAGACACTGTCAGATCTTTTGGGGGTTGCAGATGTGTAACCTCTCTCTGGCCCTTAAGGAGCCATTATTCTACCTGTACAGGGAAACCTTTGTAAAAGGTAAAGGGAGAGATTGATTGAGAGACTGATTTCTCAGCCCAAGCCATAGAGCAAATCAGTAGCAGAATAAGAAATAGGGCTCTCATTAGTCAGGAAACTCATTTACTTCACAGCTCCCTGGGGTCTTTATCCTAAGGACACTTTAGTCCCTCCCCACAGGCCAGAGAGCGCGTCTCATTTTCATATTCAAGTGAGAGAGAAGGAATGGCTGATCAAAGAAAAATGCCACCAAAAACCTATTTCAGATACTTCCAAAAAACAAGAGAAGGTGGTTATACCCCGATATAATTCTCACTTATTTACTTAATGTTCAATTCAACAACAGAAAATATGCCCAAACTTGAGTTTCATTTTCGTTGCTTTGCTGCTTCTGGGAGGACAGTTCTCAAGCTCAGCAGATTTGGCTTTGCCCCTTCTCCCACCTCTATCTCACTTTCTTATTCTTCTTCTCACTCCTGGGAGTTGTCTGAGAAGTTACTGGTGTCCTCTGACCCTAACCCTTTCCACCTCATCTGCAGTTTTCTTATTTTCAGGATACTTTTTAAAAATAAAAATAATAAAAAGATGCTATGGAACCCAAAACAAAGAAAAGATGGGGAGGGGAGGCAGGAGGGAAGGCATCCTTGGAAGCAGAGAAAACACAGTTGCAGGGATGTCTCTTTCTGTTTAGTAACATCAGGGTATTGTGTGCTTGCTTTTCTCCCAAAGCTGACAGTTGCAATGTGTTCTGCACCTTAGAATGGCAAGATAGAGTGCTATAAGAGCTGAGCAGTTTTGACTAGAGTTTGGGATGGGGTGTTGGGGAGGTTGTCATCTTTGCCTGATGGGACCCACCGCTCCTTCCCGCTCCTTCCATAGATGGAAATCAAAGCTTTGTTAGGCCGGGGCTCCAGTGGTACCTGCACTACCTGTCTTAAGACCCTCCTTGAAAGAACTGCATCTCTAGTGCACTTGCAGCTGGCCCAAGGAGAGCTTCAATAACCCGACAGTATCATTAAAAAAAAATTATTTTAAAATAGCTAATTCCTTGGCTTCCTTCACCTGGTAATTACAAATCAGAAGCTATCGTTATCTTGAAGCCACCACGATTAGTTCTCATTTCCTGACCTCTGTACAGTGAAAATATGTCATTATTTGAGGCAATGGAATCTGGTCTCTTCAAGTAAGTGACCTACATATAACGGATAAACTGCAGGAGAAAATTAGGTGTTACCTTGATGGAAAGTATACAGTAAATGTCACTTACTCTTATTACTATTTATCATCTTGAGAAGTTGCAGCAGTGAGCTTTGCACTTCAGAGGAATATATAGAAAGAAAATATGGTTCTAAGAAGGAGAAGAGTGTAAGTGAAAAGCAGACAAACACACACACACACATACACACACCACGGACACCTTGCTACCTTCATCTGTGGCCGTCAATCTGAGCCATATTGTTTGAAGATAGGTTTTTAACCTTAATAGAATGCAGTCTGACTTTAAGTGGTGGTAGGCATGCAGAATTAATTGCTGTGTGAACAGTTTCCTAAGCATTGTTAATTGTGTTTCCTGCGGTTAATTGTTTCTCCCATCCCCACATCAGACTCCGAACCTTTCCCTGTCCACAGCCCTTTCTCGCCCGGTGATAGGAATGAAGCAACAGCATCAACCTGTGTCTAGCTGAAATGCAAGACATCGTTTGAATGAGAGGCATGCGGGGGAATAAATTCCTTACTTATTCTCAAATGAAGCATGTCTTAGATAAGGGCTCTGAAAGGATACAGAAGTGTTTGGGGTTTGCTTTTCATTCCACTCAGTAGAAACAACTCACCAAGAACCATCAGGGATAGGGGTGTGTTAAGTTTGCTAAACTCATGGTGGAAAGTTGGCACAGCCAGGATGACAAGGAAAACCAGAAGTCTGTTTGACGACTTGAAGTGCCCATGGGAGTCAAGACTTCTGCGGATGTGCTCAGTGCCTTAGCAAAGAGCAGGCAGTACCTCAGAGTTCTGTTTCATTTCATACTCTGCTAAAGTTAAAGCAACAGAGAGAGAAGGAATAGTAATATTTTCAGAAAAGGACCCTATTCCACCATCATTAACCCCCCAAGCTTTTTCTACAATGCGCTGAAACGTATCCACTTATCATGAAGATGGGTGGAAAGGAAAAATATTTTAAAAGCTTGAAATACTTAGGGAGGTGGGCTTTCAAATGGGCCGATACCATTATAGATGCTGCCAGCTGCACTGATGGTTCAGAGCAGGAACCAGCAAACAGACCATTTGGGTAGCCTCCTTTGAAGCTAATTTACTTGTGAGTGTGTAGTTTGGGGAAAACAGTCCTTGTCAATGCCCCTAGACTAATAGTCTAAAAGCAGTTGTATCCAGAGTGTAGAAAGGATGGGTGAGGTAGAGCAGCACTCTTTACTGTGATTGGAAAGGGCCATTTTCCCCTCCCTGATGGCACCATTTGGAAGATCTAGGCTGTGTTTTCTCCTCCCTCCTCAGCCCGCCATGAGGGATCCTGTCCCCCTGAGACTGTGAGCACCAGCACTCTGCTTTCTGTATTTAGCTAATCCCTGTGGCCGGGGGCAAGCCATTTTTGAACGCAGCTTCCTTAAATGGCAATCGCTTGGAAAAAGGCACCTGGCCCTCCCCCTTGACATTTGCATTGCTGAATTATCTATTCATATTTTCATTACTTTGTCTCTCCTGCAGCAATGCATCTGCTCGGACTCAATTGGCAACTCCAGCCTGCAGATGGGCACACCTTTAACAATGGGATAAGGACCGGCTTACCAGGAAACGATGATGTGGCAACAATGCCATCTGGAGGCAAAGGTGAGGTTACAGCTGCTGCTTGCCCTCTTGAGGTCACAGGAAAATTCCGAGCTCTTGCCAGCTGGTTCAGGTTTTCTAGTCCACATCTTGGAAGGTATGCAAAAAAGGAAAAGAAAAGGGGAAAAAAAGAAATCGTTGCCTTTCATAGGTGCCCTCATTAAGGGCTGTTTGCTGTTCCTGTCAGCTGTATTTGGCTGGATCACTCAGAGCTGATGCGATGCCTGCTCAGAGCAATGTGCATACCTATGCTCTCTGCAGCAACTGGCATGGTCCAGAGCTACTTGAAAGCATCCCAAGGCCTGTGCAGAAATAGCAGCCACAGCAGCAGCTGGAGTGGCAGCAGCGGCAGCAGCAGGAGAAAGTCTTGCCTAATCAGAAGGCAGAGAGCAGCAGGCAGCACATGCCGTCAGACTGGGTCCCTCTCCCAGGAGGAGAGGTGCAGCCTCCCTGGGGAGGAAGCTGCCTGGCTTGGCATGAAAGAGAAAGGCTCGGAGCTGCTCTGCTTTGGGGGAGAATAGAAAGGAGTTTTGACAACTCGGCAACAAAGCTTCTCCTCTCAGAACAGTGAAGGGGACAATAGAAATGTTTATTGAAGCAATCAGGCAACTGTATCCTTGCAGAAAAAAAAAAAGTGCTAACGAGGAGCTAAGAAGGAGGAGAGAAAACAGAATCATGGGGAGGTGAGACTGGAGCAATTAAAAGACAGAGCAGTCAATGGAATGATTAGCCAGGCTGGCACGGGTGAGATATGCTTCCTTCGGGATGGAAATTCCAAGGGAGAGATTGTATTAAAGCATTTCTCCAACATGCACACTCTGCCTTTTAGCATCTATAGCCACTTCACCCCCACATTTTGAAAACACCTTACAGGGATATTTCAACGAAGAGAAAGAAAGTAGCATTTATTAGGCACCTATTGCCTGCCAGGTTTAGTATTGTATAACATTAAAGGAAGGAAAAATCTCTCTAGAAACTCAGGCCCAGAAGGTTATAGAAATTTACCCAAATAGGTACAAATTTGGACTCAGAGCTGTGCCCTGCGTGTCTTTGGGCAGGATGTTGGAGCTTTCCTTCAAGGAGTCATTTTCCTCAGAGAAGATTCCAGAATTCATCTGCCCCCAGAGGTACACATTAGTCATCCTGAGATGCTAATGCTGCTTCAATTATCCTCCCCAGAGCAGTCCTAATGCTTTGAGGATGACTTTTTTTTGTCTTTTTATCCAGTCTTTAAGAATCACTGTACTCATCTGTCATAATTGTAACACTAAATTACCTTTAAGTAAGCATGAAAAGTTTTATCTGAGGATGAAATTATATGCTTTCCATTATCAGATAAGTTAAACTAGACCTGTAACTGCAAAGTATATTTTGCCTTAACTGACCATGTTCTGCCTTAACTGACCAAAAAGCCCAGAGCCAAATTTACTGACCTCAGATTTGAAACCTGGTCACCCCCAGTACTTGATACTGTCTGCTCCTTCAGTTTTCTCTAGGGCAACGGTTCTTAGCCAGGGCATTTTTTTTGCACCCCTAGAGGACATTTGGCAATGTGTGAAGACTATTTTGATTGTCACAATTAGAGTGGGCATGGCTGGCATCTAGTGGATAGGGTCAGAGATGCTGTTAAACAACCTGTAATACACAGGACAGCCCCCTGTGATGAAGAATTATCTCCTTCCAAGATGACAGTAGTGTTGCACTTGGAAACCCTGCTTTATGGGGTCTCTGTCACATTTTATCCATAAATGTCCTTTAATCTACAAGTCAGAACCTCATCCCTTCAGAAGAATACAGAGTACACATATGAAATGAATATGCATATTCTATCATTTGGTTCAGAGGCATTGTTTATATGTGTATACATTCTGAAGTTGCATACAAATGCTTTTTGAGTAGTGTCCTTCATAAGTGGGAATTGCTGACCTCTCCTGGCTTCCATAAAGTAAGGTCAAGATCAAGCCCCCCTCCCTTTTATGAGGAAGCCTCTATTTCTGCCTGTGCTCCTCACCACCTTTTGCATTCCACACCCAGAGAGCAAGTCTTAAAAGCACAAGAATATGTGTCTCTAAATTAACAAATGAAGAAACACTTTCCACTGTGTCTTTGGAAAGACCAGAATTTTTCCCCTCATATGCAACATGCTTTTGAAAATGTTGTATAAATCATTACTAATTCAGATATTTTCCAAATAAGTTACGAAACAGACAAAATTTTGTTTTGTTTTGTTTTGTTTTGTTTTGTTTGAGATGGAGCCTCGCTCTGTTGACCAGGCTGGAGTGCAGTGGCACAATCTCAGCTCACCGAAACCTCCGCCTCCTGGGTTCAAGTAATTCTCC
Source organism: Cebus imitator (assembly GCF_001604975.1). Taxonomy (NCBI): domain Eukaryota; kingdom Metazoa; phylum Chordata; class Mammalia; order Primates; family Cebidae; genus Cebus; species Cebus imitator. The sequence continues at coordinate 5,907,649 of NW_016107401.1, forward strand.
TACCTCAGCTTCCCGAGTAGCAGGCCCATGCCTCCACGCCCGGCTAATTTTTTGTATTTTAGTAGAGACAAGGTTTCACTGTGTTGCCCAGGCTGGTTTCGAACTCCTGAGCTCAGGCAATCCGCCCACCTCGGCCTCCGAAACTGCTGGGATTACAGGTGTGAGCCACTGCGCCCAGCTGAGACAGACAAAATGTTTGCCAAATCATTGTCGAGTGAATTTTATTGATAGAATAATTAAGAAAAAAGTGTGAGAATTTAAAATTGCTTAGAGGTGAAATAAAATTTGAAACTTACAGACAGATCAGATCTCTTCTTAAGTTGTTTTAAGGTTTGACTTATAAAATGACTAAAATATATTGAGTTCTCTCACCGGCTCCTATTTCTTTTATCAAAAGTGACTGTAGGTTTGAATTTCTATACCCAGTGACCTCCCTGCTCCCCACTCCCCAATTCTATACATTTAGATAACCTGAATCAATTCCAATCGACTACTTTTCCAGTGTTTCAAAGAGACAATCAAGATATATTGGCAATAAGTTAGTTAAATAACACCCCCTCCGTTTTTTGGTATACGATACTTCTTCACTCCAGTGTTTTAATCAAGCTACACCACACATTGCCAAGGAGGATAATCTCATTAAGCAATTACTGGCTAAGTATCCAGCAGAAGCAAATTAAAATGTAAGCAAAACACAGACATGTGAGTCCCATCTAAGATGGCACATCGATAGAGATTTCATTACCTGGTCTTTAGGAGTATTTACATTCTTCAGGTTTGGGAGCAAGTCTAATAGACAGGGCAGCCTACACACTCTGATATGTTAGTGGAAACAAAGCACTTGATTAATTAGTTGGAAAAGTACATTCTTTGGTCTTTGCCTTTCCCTTTTTCATTTGTTGTTGTTCGAGCCTTATTTTTCTTTCCTCTGCTCTCCTTCAATTAAACCTTAACATGGACAGTTGTTGGCTTTTGCATCAAGAAGAAGGAACAGCCAGCCTGCCAGAATCACTCACCATCTTGCATGTATTTCTATGTTAAAAGGAATGAACTCATGCATCTTCATTACAAGGGCACGGAGAACTCTCTCTGTAGATCTGGGATTAGATAAGCCTGGAGAAAGACGATTCAATATCTGACCTGGTCAGATTACATAAGGGAATCCAGTTTGATTGGCCAGGCCCAGGGAAAGTATACGAGAGATTTTTAAAGGGCACATCATATGTACCCAATTTGTGCACGGATTTTACAAAAGAATAAACTCTCAAGTATAGAATTGCATGGATCATTCTCAAAACCTATCACTCATTTTAGATTCAAGTTGCCCTCTATATCAGGGGTCAGCAAACTACATCTCATGGACCAAATCTCGCCAGCTGCCTGCTTTTATAAATCAAGTTTTAATGGAGCACCACCATGACTATTACCTGTTGTCTGTGGCTACTTTCAGAAGACAGCAGTGGAACTGAGTGGGTGCCACAGAGACTATATGGCCTAAAAAGCCTAAACTATTTACCATCTGACCCTTTAAAAAAAATAATAAAAAGTTAGATGGCTGCTCTGACTCATTCCCAACCCCATTTCCACTTTTCTAGAACTTTTCCCATAACTATCCAAGTTACAGGAAGCCAGAAGGGGAAGATCAAACTCCCAATACATCACTTCTTCCTTCTTGACCAAGCACTAGTTATAATATATTCTTGGTAACTTTCCATTGGAAGATGCTCTATAATAGAGGCTTTTGGAGCTGGTCTGGTGAATACAAACACCATCTCCATCACTTAGCAACTATGTGACTGTAAGCAGGTCCTTTATTCTCTCTCAGCCTCCAATTTCTCATTAGTGAAATGCAAGTCCCTCATAAGCTTGCTGTCCATCATAAATGAGATGACCCTTGTAAAACATTGCACGTGGCATCAGGCATGTGATAAATGATCCACGAATCTTAGTTGTCGCTGATGTCATCACTACATCTCTCAGCTGTTCCATTTAACAAGTTTCCATGGCCTGTCACATCTTACAAGAGGCTATATTTTCCAAAGGTGAAGACCAACCAGGCGCAGTGGCTCATGCCTGTAATCCCAACACTCTGGGATCCTAAAGTGAGAGAATCATTTAAGGCCAGGATGTCGAGACCAGCATGGGCAACAAAGCGAGACCTCATCTTTTTTTAAAATGTAAAGCTGAAAAATAAAACAAAGGGTGAAAAATACCTTCAGAATATCCAGATAGACAATACTACCACTTCACCTTTTCCCTTTACCTTCTAAGAATTAACCAAACCCCAGATGAAAATTTCTTCCCGAACGTTGGCTTGATGAGGTCAGTGGGAAGCCAGTCTTCCTATTCCAAAGGGCCAGCGTGTACACCACGTCGGCCCCCTCCACGCTGCGTTATTTGTCTCACTGCAGCTTGAGTTCCATCACTGCCAGCCTGTCTGTTTTAAGCCCTACCATTCTCAGTTTATAACTCAGCTGTAAACATTTATTTGTGCCTGGAGCACATTTCCTTCCTACCCTTTGAAAAAAAAATTAGAATTTCCAGATGGTATGCAAGTTGGAAAAAATGGCAAAGACTGTTATTCTGTTTAGAAACATGTTTTTCTACACTTGCCCTTTCAGCAAAAACTTCATAATGATTTTTACTAGTTGGCTTAATGCATGGTACTAGGAGCCAGATTAGCAGGGAGGTTGGTAAATTCTTCCTCTGGCTCTCATCAGCCTCTCAATGAACACAGCCCAGGGTTTTAAAATGATCACTTCCCTATATAGGCTTTTCCAAAGTCGGTGAAGTTCCCAGAAGGGCAAAGGGTCATTATGTTTGAGCCAAACACCCCATTACTGCACGTCTACTGGCAAATATACCAACATCCTAAGTACCAACCCAACGACTCCCCTCATTTAGGAGGCCATGCTGTTCTACATTGTTGCAGGTGGGTACTACTTACATGCACTCATGTTAGTAGACTTTTGCTTTTGATTGCCACCCATAGCCCCATTCTAAATTGCATAGTTTATGTTGTACACAGCATCATGGTAGTTTAACATGAGCGTTAATAATAAGATCCAGTTTCCCTCTCCGTGCATTTGCCCATATCCTCATTGGCCACACTTCTCTTTCAGAGTTAACTTGTACACCCAGATATCTAGTCTGTGATCTCTAAATATGCACCTCTAGTATAACTCTGGTATACAGTTGGCCCTTCATACCCACAGGTTCCACAGCCACAGATTAAACCAACATCAGATTGAAAATACAGTATTTGGAATAATAATAATAATAATACCAAAAATACAAATGAAAATGATAGTATAACAACTATTTACATAGATTTACCTTATATTAGGTATTATAAGTAATCTAGAGATAATTTGAATTATAGAGGAAGATGTACATAGGTTATGTGAAAATACTACACCATTTTAAATAAGGGGCTTGAGCATTTACAGATTTTGGTATCCACAGGGGTTCTGGAATCAATACTCTGTGGATATCAAGGGATGACTGTAGGCCTGAATAGGGGTTCAGTCAGCATAGGGGTTAGCCAAATGAGTTTTAGTGTCTGTCAGACATGGGTTTTGATCACAGATCTTCCAATAAAAAGCTGTGTGACTCTAAGCAAGTCACTTATCTTCCATGAACCTCAGTTCTCTCATCTGAAACACAGGAAAAATCATAAGAGTATCAGGGGATTACCTGGTGATTAGCCGCCACTCAATAAATTTTATCCACTGTCAGTAATAGTAAACTAAATTAAATATTAATGCAGGAGCAAGTTCACCTGAAGATTCATAGGTATAAATACTTGTTAACATTCCTAATGGCAAAGAGTTGACTCTTTTTATCTAATACAACAAATTGAAATTTCAAAAGATGTAAAAGCCACATGTAGTTCCAGGAGCTGACACATTTTCTAAAAGTCATTATTGTGTGATGTTGTGAACACCATCACAGAAGCAGTGACTTTCAGGATGGAATTACATTCCTGAACTAGAGCCAGCCAGCCAGCCAGCAGCAGGGTGAAGGCTGATGGGCTGCTGATGTCTCGGATGAGCTGTATTCTTGGGCAGTGAATCTAAGGTCCTTGGAAGAATCTTTTCACTTTTCTGTTGGTTAAACGGAATCCTCAGATGGTTGTCCTGATTCCCAAATAAATGGAAACAAGGTGTAATGATGGTAGCAATATTCTGAATTCCATTTTATTTGCAATAGATAAAAATATGTGAGGCAGAATAATCTGCAAGGCAGATTTATGCTGAGGTGCCTCCGGAGTTCTGTTAAGTTAAGAGGTATTAATATGAGGCTTCATTTCCCTGGTATGACTCTGAGTCCATTCTCTTTATCACTTGTTTGGGGAATAGTTTCGCTGTTTCTGTAAATGAAGTATGGCAACATTTTCTGAAATGATTAGCTCCTAATGTGGCTATGGAAAGCTGTCGTCTTGCTCAGCATCAGTCTTATTTAACTGGTTGAAATTTTAGGTACATGTTTCAGAAATAGGCAATAGTTTCACATTTACATGAGCAGTCTTCCGTGGAGTTATATAGTTGGACTATCCTGTAAAATTGATCATTAGAATATTGCCTCTGAAAACCCAGAAATCTCATCTCTAAGCTAAAAATGAACTAGCCAGAACCATCATACCTTAAGCACGTGCTTCTTACGGCAAAATGATCATCATACACACTTTTCATTGTGCAGCTTTTGGGTAGACCAAAAGGTTTGCATGGAAGCCCAGCTCTGGGAGACATGAGTTGGACTGGGTCCTGCATGCCAGGATGCCAGGCCCAGTCATTGCGTAGAACCCAAGGATACTGGTGAGGCCTTCACAGAATGATTACAGAACGCTGTTTAATGCCTCTTCTCTTGATGCCCCTAATTCAAAGTTAATCCATAGGACCCTGGCCTACAGGCTGCCTAGATAAGAGATCATGCGAATACAACACACACTCCAACTCTGATGTTGACCAAAGAATATCTACTATTATAGTCAATGCCTGATAAATATTTGTTGCATGAAAGTATGAATGAATGCTCCACCCAACATTGTTTAGGACATTTCTTAATCATTGTTAAATAAATAAAATCTGGCTGCTCTTCACTAAAGCAGGCTGCACAGAGTTGCCCATGTGAGAAGCAGCTAGACCACACACCAACACCAGCAATCTGCAGAGAAAGAGCTCGTGATGCAGTTTCCTCTGATCATCATATCTTAATACATGTGACCTGTCATCTGCCCCTCCCAGTCTGCAGACGTACTGGCCACTCACTGTATATTGATTTCAGCTGCTCTGGAAAATGCTTGTTTTATTAAGATGCACTCCACCATTGGCACCCTTTCATTAATGGTGCCTACAGTAGGCAACCTATATGTTTTATTAGGCCATCACAAATTTACCCCCCCCGACCCATTTGAAAAAAGTAGTTAGAGCTGATTTTAGGCAGCACCACGACAGACAGGATAGGTAGACGTAGAAGCACCTACAAGTTAGATACAACGTGCAGAAGCACCCCAACATACAGATGAGTAGACAGACTCAGAGACGGCTGGTGATTAGCCCAAAGGCACACAGCTGATAGCTTTCAGAGCTGGGATTCAAACCCAGACTGACTGACTTCACTGGGCAATGTTGCCTCCTTAAGGTCATAGAACCCCTCAATAGGATATTCAGCTAGACCTTAAAATGTCTAGCTAGGCATTAGACACTTTAAGGTAAAGATAGAAACCTTAATTACTTTGTTTCCTTGCTGCCTGCCTCTCAGTGGTGCCTTGTGAGGGACTGGCCAAATTGGTAGTCCTGGAACAGCTGGCATGGCTCAGGGAAGCCCAGCTTCAACTCCTCCTTCATGGGACTCAGCCTGGCTTTGATGCTGTTCTCTTTGACGTAGAGAACAACAGAGATCTATACTCCTGGACATCAGCCCAGGGATTTGACCTCCAGGAAGAGAGTCACTGAGATGGTTTCCCATGCCGGTTGTAGTTACAAAAAACACCTTTTCTTTTTATCTCTTTGGAGGCGGTATTTGTACATTTTTCTCTTTTTCCATCGCTTTTAAAATTACAAAAGTTATACACACTCATTTTTAAGATTTTTTAAAAGTACAGTTTGAAACCTTTTTCTTTTGCTGTAATGAATATTTCTGTAACAATTGACAAATTTGAATAAGGCCTATAAATTGCAGTCATGCATGGCAAAACAGTGTTTCAGTCAATGATTGACCACAAATTCCGCAGTGGTCTCATAAGATTATAATGGAGCTGAAACCTTCCTGTAACCTAGCGACATCTTAGTGGTCATAATGTTATAGTGTAATTACTTTTTTTATGAACTTAGTGTAGCCTAAGTCTGTAGTATTTACAAAGTCAGAAGTAGTGTACAGTGATGTCCTAGGCCTTCATATTCACTCATCACTCACACACTGACTCAACCAAAGCAACTTCCATTGCTGCAAATTCCATTCATGGTACACATTCTATACAGGTGCACCATTCTTTATTTTATCTCTCATAGCATATTTTTTACTGTGTCTTTTCCATATTTAGATACATTTAGACACACGAGTGCCATTGAGTTACAGTTACCTACAGTAATCAATATAGTAACATGCTATAGCAATAGGCTATACTGTATAGCCTAGGTATGTGGTAAGCTACACCATCTAGGTTTGCGTGAGTATACTCACACAACTATGAAATTGCCTAAGAATGCATTTCTCAGAACGTATCCCTGTTGTTACGTGACTCATGACTATATATGGAGAGCGAGAGAAAGAAAGACTGTGTGTGAAAATATGTATATGTACATATAGTAAAAAGTGAAAACCCCTCTTTGCAAAAGTGTAATTCAGTTCCACACCTGAAGAATGTAATTTGAAAGCAAACACTAGCTTGTTTAACAGTATGGATATCTTCTTTTAAATGAATTGAGCTTGTAAAAGTGAAATAACCTGTTAATCAACAAAGCCTAAACACTTTCTAATAATCCCTCCTCCCTCCTAACAACCCCCCACCCCTGTCCCCTCCCCCAACACACACACACTTTCTCTCTCTCTCTCTCTTTCTCTCTCTCTCTTTCTTTCTCTCTCTCTCTCTCTTTCTCTCTCTCTCTCTCTTTCTTTCTCTCTCTCTCTCTCTCTCTGTCCTTCATGGCATATACCCAGCAATGATCCTCCTGACCCACTCTACAGACCACAATAGGCTAATAACGAATGCCATTTAAGATATCTTTGGGTCCAAGCCACTTTTATATGATAAGAACATTGAGACTTTGAAAAATATATCTTCCTAAAACTAGCTAGCTGCTTAGTAACAAGGATGGAATTTGAACGGAATCATTCATTTATACCTGTTCCTTCCACAAACATTTCGAAGTCATTAAGTCATGACTAGGACTCAACTTTTCATTCTTAATCTAAGGATTTTTTCGCCGTATCACACCTCCCCTGGTTTGTTTGTTTATTGTAAGATTTCACACGAAAGGTAAATTACGTATTTACTCATGACTCTTCAAAAGGATCCACAAGGAAAGTTCCTTAAATAGTGAATTTCATATAGAGCCCCCAAAAGATTATTTTATTTAGTAAATAAATGTTCAGTTTACATGTTGTCAGGTTCTAACTGAGGTCTGAGGGGAGTCCGTGGAATAGTGGTAGGTAGCTGAAAAAGCACTCAGTGAATTGTAGAAAGTTTCAGCATGGCTTTATTCTCTCTGTCTGGGTACAAGTGAGCCTGGGTGCAAGTGAGTCTGGACACGAGAAAGCCTTGGAGCAAGCTGTATGTACAGCGTTAGCAAGGCAGTTATAACTTTTACAGACAACAGTGGCTCCCAGCCAAGCACGAGCTCACATGAGTGGTTACCTAACGCGCCTCACATGGCGTGGTTACACAATAAGCAGAGTTGTGCGCCTGTGCTCCAAACTTGCTGAGTCATGCTGGACTGGATGTCTGCCTAGGCCTATTCTTGACCACAGCACATCCATTTTCCTTACACATGTAAGTTTTCAAAGTAAATCTTTGTTAAGGCTCTCACTTTACCCTGTCATCACAGGGGTTTGGTTACAATACCCCCACCAGATGGGTTTGTAGAGTTTGATCCAGTTCAATAAGCATTTATAGATCACTTACAATTGCCAGGTGCAGAGCTTAGAAAACCCAGAGATGAATCTGCTGCATCTCTGCCTGACCTCAGGGAGCACAGTATCCAAAGACAGAGACTTAGTAGGCATGCAAAATCAAGTACAATACCTAACAACAGCTGCTGTGGGTTGCACCAAAGTGTAATTGCGATAGAAACACAAAGAAAACAATTTGTCTGGCTGAGGACAGGGGTGGAGGTGGTGTTGTAAAGGAAAGTAGAGCTTCAGTGTGAAGGTGCTCTTGACCTGAACCAGGCCCTGACTTCCAGTCTATGCCAGAAGAATTAGTCTACTCTGGAAGAATTAGACTCTTGATAGAGAGCTAGATATATACAAATAGACACATAGACATTCATGTATGTTACATGTGCACATACTATCTTCTGTCTTTTAGAGAATTTCTTACTCTGCAAAGAAAGTCAGATGCTTTCCCATGCTGTTTTTCATATTTTATTCATTTCACGTAAGAACTTAGCAATTATTTTGCTATTATTTCATGCTAGGCACTGTACTAATCTCACTTTTGTGTACTTCCATTTGTTACACCCTCCAAGGCAGTTAGAACTATTGTTCCCATTTTACAAAAAAAAAAAAAAAGAACTGGAAACCCAGAGAGGTGAAGCAAATTGCTAAAGGTCACACAGCATGAAAGAAGCAGAGTCAGGATTCAAACCCAGTTGTGTCTTACTTCTATAATTCATCCCCTAAATGCACTCCCTTATTTAGTGAATGGGATAGAGAAGAGAGGATCTAAAACCCTAGGGGGCGCTGTGACTACTGAGGAGCTAGCCTGTACTGGCTGGTAGTGGCAGCTCATTTACTCGGTGTCCTGAAGCCAGGGTCTAGTAAAGGAAGAGGACCCTCCTGCTATAAGAAACAAAGCTTTAGGGCTCCTTGTCTGAATTTCTCCAGAGCAGCTGCTCTCTAGAGGCAAGCTCCCTTGCACATGTCCGGCATCTGCATCTGGCTTGACATCACAATCCATTTTGGTTTCCACAGTAGATTAGAGCACTCGTGGGTGCTGATTTCCTGCCTCTTTTTCATATCCTGTCATTAACCCAGGCAACCCCGGAAAGCCCAACACACATAAAGGAAAGCCCAGCTTATTAAGTTAAAGATGAATCATGTTTTTAAAGTTTTCTTTTTTATTTATAATGCTTTCAACTTGTTGCCACGCTGTGATTGCTGGGATTTCTTTTGGTACCTATCAGAGGCCCGCCCACACACTCTTCTTCCCCAGGTGGCTTTTTTACTATGTCTCTTCCTTATTGGGTCCTTTTTATTATATCCCCTCCCCAAGGAAGGGGTGTCAAATGCAGCATTTTAAAGTAAAATTTACTTTCCAGTTTATAGTCATGAGAGCTGCTGATCTACTTGTGATAACAAGTGTTTCCCCCTGGACATGCCATTATTTCAGCAAAACCCCCAAATAAACAACACTCGTTTTAGGCTTAGGGCCCTACAGGTAATAATACTTATTTTGTGCCAGAAATTATTCTAAGAGCTTGACACAGACTAAACTCATTAAAACCTTGTAACAGTCCTGTGAAATAAATAGTGTCCCATCTATATATACGAGAAGACTGAAGCACGGCAGGTTGATACACTTAGCCAGTATCAAAGTTAGGATTTGAGCCACAGTGATTTCAGCCCAGGGTCTCTGCTTTTAAACATGATGCTGTATTCCTCCCGCTGCAGGTCAGTAATCAGTATCCATTAGAAAGTTAGCCAACATTTAAAAGTTCATCCTGGGTGTGGTGGCTCACACACGTCATCCCAGCATTTTGAGAGCTGAAAGCAGGAAGATCACTTGAGCCCAAGAGTCTGAGACCAGTACCTGGGCAACATAGTGAGACCTTGTCTCTAACAACAACAAAAAAAAAATTAAGCAGACAGGTGTGGTGGTACATGCCTATAGTACCAGCTACTTGGGGAGGCTGAGGCAGGAGGATCACTTGAGCCCAGGAGGTCAAGGTTGCAGTGAGCTGAGATGTCACCACTGCACAGGCAACAGAGTGAGACCCTGTCTCAAAAAACAAACAAAACAAAACAAAAATTCAGAATATTTGATAAATAAATCTAGTCCTCATCTAAAGGTCTGAACCACTCAGGACTTCTGGCTGTTAATTTTCCTTCTAAAGATGAGATGTGAAGGAGGCTTTCAAACTTTCTTTAGGACCCCATTCCCTATTTTTATGATCCTAGAGGTCAAAGGGCTATTTTTAAGATCCAAACCAGTGTTTCTCTTGCTTCATTTTAAGCCCCTGCTGGCTTTTTATTGAGCTGCATAAAAATCAATCACCTCACATGTTAAAGAAAATAAGAGGGAAAAATTTTGTATGTTCAAATCATTCTGTGGTTTTTCTTTTCTAATTTAGACATGAAAGACCTTCTGAGAACCAAAAGTGTCATCTCTCCATTTTACAGATAGAGAAACTGGGACCAAGAGACAGAGTCAGACAGGTTCACTCACCTCTTAGCCAATCTTTAGCAATTTTATCATTTCTCCTGATCATCCAAAACCTTTGTGATATCTGGTGGCCAGATAATAGATAAATATTTTCAGAAGAGTTAATCCTTCACAGAATGTTGAGGGGAGCATTCTGGACCCATCAGGCTGAAAAAGTTTTTGCATCTACAGGGTCACCAAAGTGATCAGGGATTCCAGAAATGAAAAGACTCCCCTCAAAACAAAAATGACTTCAGCTCTTTCTGTTTGATTTCAGTTGGTTCAGAAGTTCTCAGGGGCATAGAAGAATATTTTATATTTCTTACCAAGTTCAAAATCAATTTGAAGGAATCACAAATGACCTTTATACTATGAGATGTTTTCCCCCATTTTAGAGATAAGGAAAATGAAGCTCTGAAAGACTGATTGACTTGTTTTTCTTGGGCAACTGGTAGTCACTCTCAGTTCTTCCTCAGTTCTGTGGTTGCAAGGGAAACCACTCTTGGAAGTCTAGGAGGTGCTGACTGGTTCATTGTTTTTAAGAACTCCACTTTAAAAATAGATATTTTTGGAATTTCTATTATTAAAGTTCTGAAGGATGCTGATTGTGGGCAACCAATATTTTCAACATAAGCAATTTTAAATCATGCAACAGAGATTCATTAATATCAACGAAAGAGAGATGTTGTTCGCTGTGGTTCTTAGACTTCTCCATCTAACTCAAAGAAAGATCTAACTCAATATTAGGTCTGCTTGAGTTTCAAGTCTTCATTTTCTACTGAGTTGTTTTGTTTATTCTGGGCTGATTTTTGTTGAAAATGTCAGAGTATATTTGTGTCTGGAAAGAATAATGAAAGGCTACAAGAATTAAATTTGGTGCCAAATGAACATCACCCTCCCCTCCCCTGCTGATAATTTTTGTATCCCAGTCACATTGGATGGTTGGAAGCTTTACATGTACTTATCAGACTCCAGATCTGATTATATTTGATCAGTAAAGAGTAATCACATAATTTCAGAAAGCATTGTGCCAAGAATTCAGATGCCCTGGGGTGCAGATTTATAGCTTTGTTACTTGAAACCTAAATGTTTTAGCTGTGACTTAAAAAGAAACTTGCCAGGAGTTTAATCTTAATATTTAAAAAAATTCTGGCATGTAATTAAACAGAAATATACAGCCAGCTAATGTATACACCTTACTTACTGGTGTTTATTCCTTTTTTTTCAGTGCCCTGGTCATTGAAAAACAGCAGCATAGACAGTGGTGAAGCCGAAGTGGGTCGGCGGGTGACACAAGAAGTCCCACCAGGGGTGTTTTGGAGGTCACAAATTCACATCAGTCAGCCCCAGTTCTTAAAGTTTAACATCTCCCTCGGGAAGGATGCTCTCTTTGGTGTTTACATAAGAAGAGGACTTCCCCCATCTCATGCCCAGGTATGACCATGTTTGATGTAACCAAGCATTTAAAAATATATATATATATGCCACTTCACACCCACCGCAATGCCTATAATTAAAAGATAGACGATAAAAATGTTGGCAAGAATGTGGAGAAATGAGAACCTTTGTACATTGCTGGTGGGAATGTGAAATGGTGCAGCTGTTGTGGAAAAGAGACAGTTTTTCATAAAGTTAAACATAGAATTACCATATGAAGGAGGAATTCCACTTCTGGGTACATACCCAGAGAAAACTGAAGACATCATTCTCTTATAAAAACGCATACATCAATGTTCATCATAGCCTTGTTCACAATAGCCAAACAGTGGAAACAACCCAAACGTCCAACTGGTGAATGGGTAAGCAAAATATGATATAGCCATGCAATGGAATATTATTCAGATGTAGAAAGGGATGGGGTATTACTACATGCTACAACGTGGATGAACTTTAAAAACGCTACGCAAAGTGAAAGAAGCCAGGTAACAAAGGCCACATATTGCATGATTCCATATATATGAATTGTCCAGAACAGACAAATCCATAGAGACAGAAAGGAGGTTAGTGGTTGCCAGAAACTGGGAATTAGGACTGACTGCCACGGGGATTTTGGGGGGTGGTGATAGCAATGCCGTGAAATGAGATAGCTGTGATGGTTTATCCAATATGGTGGATACACTAAAACCACGGTGCTGTAAAATCACAAAAACTACCTTACAGTTATTCATAGTGTCATATGAACCTTTTCTCCAAAAAATAAATGCTAATATCCCGACTTGATGAAAAAAAGCTTTACTAGACCCAGAGGGTAATCACTGGGTACTTTCTGTTCAGATGTTCTGGTAATTGGATTAATTTGTTAAAATATCACTAGGAGACATCTCACTACATATGAAAAGAATGATGTAACATAAACCAAAATTCAGCAGATGTTTCTCTGTGGCTCCCCTGTATTGAGTTCCTTGGGAAGTCCTTGGCACCATGAAAGTGAGATTATTCACAGCATTGGAAATGAAGAGATTGGATTACATTATGGATTTCATTATTTTTCTTCTCATTCTTCCTTTAGTTTGTTCTGGTAGAAGTTCTATTATTATACATACCACCTGGGGTAAATTAACACCTACCTAGTTTGGTTTTCTTTTCCAAAAAGAATTGTATATCCTGTGAAAAAAACAAGTGGGTTTTTCCTGCCTCATTTGCCCTCAAATCCAGGAAGAACATAAGGTACATTAGGAAAAAACTCAAAACATGCATATATCCAGTCAAAGCTGACTTTGAAATGTGTTGGAAAGGCAATTCGTCTAGAAAATTCAATTGGAAGATCTTACGGCTTAAAAAAAAAATAACATTGGCAAATGCAGGGTAGTCAGGTCACCATTTCCTTACCATTGGCCCATTGCAGACATTGCTAATCTATGACAGCACTTTTCCTTACTAAGCCTAGTGCACACAGGCCTCCCATATAACTCTCAAGGCAGCCACTACCAATCGACTGGTATTGGCTCTCAAGGTGAAACTGATTTGCAATCCCATCTTTACAGCCTAAAATCATCAATATAAGGACTAAAAGGACTATTTCTTTTTTGAGCAGGGAGAGCTGTAGGTTTTTATGATCATACACAGCTAGTGCTATAGGGACCAATATGTAATGTGATAATCAATGAGTCCTCCATCCATCCATCCAGAAAAAATATTTACAGGGCTAGTCACTGATTATCGGGAGATAAGTTAACATAGTCCCTGACCAAGCAGAACTCCGGTACGGAAATCATATCTGCTCTTCAAAGAGATTCATTCTCATCAAGACAAGGAGAGGAGTTCAGCTGAAAGGAGTCCCTGGGGCATTTCTGTAGCTTCTGGCCAGGCTGCAGGGTGCTGCTCTGAGAAGTTATGCAAATTGTTAGCTGGTGTCCTTGACCTTCAGGCTCCACTGATTCTCTTGTAGCAAAATGAAGAATTTACAATGTGAAATCTGCTTACCGGCATTATTGAGGTAAGTATGAGCATGCCTCTGGGCATAGCTGAGCACAACTTTCCTCTCAGCCAGTTGGATGCCAGGATCTTTGCTAAGAAAACTTCTCCTTCCCCACATTACTCCAAAGCTTGGCTAGCCCCTTTCCCTTGCATGTTCCAGGAAACCAGAATCATGGAAAAGCCAATGGTCATGGCAAGTCAAGTTGGTAACTCTCTGTAACTGAGTGGTAGTGGACAGCAGGCAGAAGCATACTCTACCCAGCTTCCCTGCCGTTCTGACATTCAAGACTCAAATCCTCAATGACAATGTCTTTTCTTCCTTTGTGGCTACACCGCACTGTCCATCTCCTGCCTAGTCTGTGATTGTTCTAGTGATTGTCCTCTCAGAATAGCTTCACTCCAGAGACAGCCCCATCACACATTTCAAGGGAACAGAAATGAATAGGCATGGGCTGATGTGTGCTGAGGTTTCAGTCCAGCTGCCAGTTTGAAAGTTCAGTGTGTGTTGAGGGGTCAAGTGAGCAAGACACTGTGCCGAGGCTTAGAAATTCACAAGACAGGTACAAATAGGGGCGCTGTTTTCAAAAAGGAAAGAAAGAAAAAGACTCCCTACGTATTCTCACATTCGTTCGCTGTCATCACATGCATTCCTGTCCATTTGATGAGCTACATTTCCTCGAGGAGGCAGTGCTTAGCTCTTTGTGGGGACCGGCGACTGACTCACGTCTCGAACCATTATAGAATTTCTCATTTTTATTGGTATATCCTATCAAGGAACGTAAGTTCTATGGGGATTGGAAGTCTAGCCAAGGTGACTCATTTGAGCTGGAAAAAGAGAAGGAGAAAGAAGTGTGGAGGGGGAGAGTATGAAATTCTACTGTCTGTGCTACATGAAATGGTTGTTTAAATTTTATTGAGTACCATGCCCTGACCAAGAATCTACAAGGTTTAGTAACCTTGTCCAAGGATATTAAATACCTGCTTAAATTTCCCAAGAATCAGAGTCTGTCCCAGTTGACTTTTTGAAACTGGCTTTTTATAGAGATACAAAGACAACATGGCATAGGAGGAAAAGCCCAGAATGCAGAGCCTGCCGCGTATTAACCAGGGGACCTTGAGCACGTCCCTTAACTTCTCTTAGCTTCAGTTTCCTTTTCTATCTCTGTTACCTGCCTCACAACATTTGCTTGTAGTTCACAATAACAACAAAGGCAAGCTGGGAAATCCCTTTGTAAACTAAAGCACAATAGAAAGCTATGATACATGAGTGTTCTATCATTCTTAGAATTTCTGTGTAGCCCTAGCAAATCCTGTATATAGATAGGCAATTATGCAAATATAGGATTTTTAATAAATTAATTTTCTAGTTTCTTCTTCTTTCTAAAGAAAACCACATTTCATTGCAGAAAAATTTTAGAAACAGAGAAACAGAATGAAAAAGTAAAAACACTTCTAATATAAAGCAGTCCCCTTTTGCTAAATGTTTATATATTATTTTTGTTATAGTAAAACATATCCATTGCAGTGATTAAAAAAAAAAAAAAAAGAACCTTAGAATAATGGTAGCTTCAAAGAACAAAGGTTTTTTTGTTGTTGTTGTTTTGTTTTTTTTTTCTTGTTTATGCTACACCATTAATGGCTCTCGAACAGGGGTGATTCTGCCCTGCCCCCACTCCCACCCGGAAAACATTTGACAACGCCTGGAAATAGTTCTGGTTGTCACACTGGGAGGAGGTTGCTACTAATAACTAGTGGATAGAGGCCAAGGTTGCTGCTAAACACCCTGCCTGCAGTGCACAGGGAAGCCCCAACAAATAATTAACACTAACCTCAAATGCTAACAATGCTGAGGCTAAAAAAAAAACCCGGCCAGGCATGGTGGCTCACGCCTGTAATCCCAGCACTTTGGGAAGCCGAGGCAGGCAGATCACGAGGTCAAGAGATCGAGACCATCCTGGCCAAGATGGAGAAATCCCATCTCTACTAAAAATACAAAATTAGCTGGGCGTGGTGGCACATGCCTGTAGTCCCAGCTACTCAGGAGGCTGAGGCAGGAGAATTGCTTGAACCCGGGAGGCAGAATTTGCAGTGAGCCGAGATTGCACCACTGCACTCCAGCCTGGCGCCTGGCACATGGCAACAAAACAAGACTCTGTTAAAAAAAAATAATAATAAAAAAAAAAAACACTTCATATGTCCCTCTTAGGTTAATGAGGACTTTGCTCAATGTCAACCTCATTCAAGGACACAGACCTATGGAGCTTCTACTATAAAAAGGAACAAAGAAAGGAGTAGGTGGAGAATTGTGTGCCAATTCCTACAGAACTCTGCTTAGAAGTCATACATATCAGTTAAGCCCTTCTCATATTAACCAAAGCAGTCACATGGTAACTTTAGTGGAGGAGGAAGTACCATCTGATGGCGTCCCCGGAAGGAGCACCAGAAATATCAATAAAGATCCCTAATGACTTAAACATAAAATGTTATGAGGCCTGTCCTAGTGGCTGGCCTTGGGTACATCCTCAATCCTTTTCTTGAAAATAAACCCTTAAGGATTTTATTTATATTGCCAAATTGTCTTTCTGAAAATTGGTACCAATTACACTCCTACTCACCACCTGCATTGTGGAAACGCCCATTTTATTTACTTGAACACTTGCATAAATGTGATATTATCGTTTCTAAGGCTTTGCCAGTTTTAAAGGTAGGTATGATGTTTTGCTTTAAATGCAGCAGTTTTGACATCATGCATTGCATTTTTAAAGACACAGACAGATTTTTTTTTTAAAGTCAATCTAGGTTATTCTTAACCCACCAACTTGAATTCCTATGGGGTTGGTATGTGTCCAGTGGAAGCCTAATGCAACTTGCCAAATATCTGAAACCCTACAAATTCTGTCAGATTTGCTCAGCCCAGTTCTAGAAAGGTAACAGACTGAAGAAAAATAATAATCTGACCTGGCTTCAGTGCAAGACATCAAAAGAAATCTCAGAGGCTGTTGCTGCAAGTCAGAATCTTGGGTGGTTAAGGCAGTGAGCAAGTTTGCTTGACAGTCCATCACTGATTGCTACTGATATGTCAAGTGAAGTAAAATCTTTTGCGAGAACAAGTCAATAATTGGCAAATTAGGATACGTGATTAACCGGAGACAACAAGATGCAGTTACCGCTTCGGAGCCCTGCCGGGACTTCACCTTCTCCACAATCCTGTTTAGCACATATTTAAAATGCCTATTTCAGCACTCAGAGCAATGGAGCCAGGAGCTCAGTGACTTCCTGAGGCAACTTAAAAGTATATGATGGGGCTCAAAGCTCCAGCAAGTTGATTAAAGAGAGGTGCTAAGGGTTGAATGGCGGTAAGACAGGAGCAGATGCTGGTACCTCCTGATGCTTTAGACTGAGAGGTATCTGTGGGATGGGAAGTAAAATTACCCACACGTTAAACTCATTAGCCAATAGGAGGGAATGGTTTAAGAGACCGCAAATTGCCCCGTGATCATACCAAATAAATGCAAATATGGCAGATTGGGCATATGTGGACCAAGATAAAATGAGCTGAGCAAACATTTCTATTTGTCCTCATCAGTGGAATTCCCCTAATGACATTTTGTAAAAGCAGATTTATAGATGGTGATTAGTGGTATTAGTCTTTGCCAGCTCGGGTTTATTCCTTTGAATTTCAGATCCTTATTTGAAAACGAATGCTCTCTTTCCCTGTCCCCTTCTTTCTTGCCCAAGTAAGCAAACCTGCACGTGATTTCCATTAGACATGGGGCTAACTGTGTTCCTGGGATGCTGGGGTGCCTGGTTGTTCGGAGCACCCCGGCTCTGTCATCTTGCCGCTCTCTCTTTACCCTCTCAGTGTCCATTGACCAGTCAGATAGGCTCCGCTGGGCCTCACCTTTCACATGGAGCTGAAATTGGAGGCAGTGCCAGGGTTTGGCTGTCAGCTTGCATAGCACATCAAATCGTGCTTTGCAGAAGCCCCTTATACGAAGTTTCATTTCATTTTGGAAGAAGCCAGATCTTCACAGGCATATTTTTCAGAACCTTCCTTTCCAAATGAGCTCGAAGTATAGAGAACAATTGTGTGAAACCAAGAGAATCTTGGTTTCTTCTGTATTGGACTGAAAGTGCTTTTGGAAAGGACTTTCTCGAGAGGCCCTTTCTGGTTAGCTGGTGGCATTCTAACAGGAGACCGGAGCTGAAACTGCCATCTGAGTCAGTGGGCAGCCTCCTGGACAGCTACCGAGCAGAGCAAGGAGAAATCTCACGGGATGCTTGAGTCTGCCAAGAGAGCCGGTATGAAGGGTGCATGGGAGGACACCGTGGATGTTTTTCAAGAAGGACAAGGCTTGAGTTCATGGAACTCAGAGAGAAAGACAGCAACAGGGAAAACAGGAGTGAGTTCAGAGGGGCAGCACCAAACCACATATTTAGACTGAGGAGAATCTTGGAGGTGCTGTAATTCAGGAGTTTGCAAATTTTCTAATGAAAGGACCTTTATCTTCAAGTGAAATCTTACATAGAACCCCATATATAAAAAGATGAAACTGACAGTTTTATTAGCATAGAGTTTACGTTCAAATCCACATTAGATATTATACTGTTAATCTCTGTATATGTATGTTTATGTATTAATAAATCACATGTATAGATGTATATCCAGAGAAAGAGAGACTAACCCATGAGAGTGCTCACCTCTAGGAATAGGCAAGAAGAATAGGACTGGGAGTACTTACTTTTATCCATAAAATCATATTAAAGGTACAGCAAATCCCCCACCCCCCATCTCCAACACACACACACACACACACACACACACACACACACACAGACTGGATGTAATTCCACAAATTCTTAACATTTATTCATTTGAGCAGTTGTAATATGAGTATCTTTTATACTTCTCTTAATTTCTGTAATCTCTCTCTCTCTCTCTCTCGCTTGCTCGCTCGCTCGCTCTGTGTGTGTGTGTGTGTGTGTGTGTTTAATAAAAGTGAATCTGTAACAAGGTTGAGTCTATTTTGAGTAAAACAAACATTGAGGAGATATAGATGGTGGCTGTAATTGCAATCACTCTCTCAAAATTCCATTTATTTATATACTTTGTGTTTTTTGCAATTTTGAGAAAAACTGTCATGAATCTATACAAGTATTTGTGAATAGCAACAGTATTTCCTTTAATCACTTCCCTTACAGACTGTAGATACTCTTCAATTAAATTGATCCAGAGGCTTGAAAAAGGAGAGAAAGGTAATAATTGTTTCAAGGTTAAGTCACTTAAAATATAGAACAACTACTCATATCCCTTCCCTTAGGTATAAAAATAGGGGAGTTGCACCCAAGCTTTGAAACTCTCCTTATTTAAAAAAGAAAAAATCCCCATTATGGGACATGTTGCACATTCATTTGGAATTCCACTCCTGGTTTTATATCCTGAATCAAACATGTGCCTCTGCTCTGCCTGGCATTTGGTTGAACAGCCTCCATCAGTGCAATTGCTTGTACGACTTTATCTGAGCAGACACACATCGGCCTGGATTCAAAGAAAGCCTAGTACAGATCTTTAAGCTTCCTGATAAACGATAGTTACCGAAGTTCAATGTAGGCTCAGAGATATTAGGAAAAGCTTTATTCCAAGATCTTCACAAAAATTAATGGCTTCTAAAATGTTCAATGAAGCCCCTCTCAGTAAGGATGCTTTGTAAGGAAGCTAAAGTTGTTCTGAGATGACAATATCCAGCAAACAGACATCCCTCTTCATTTAACAGGAGTGACTAAACCCACTCAGAATAATAGCCAGCACTCTCTGAGGGCTACAGTGTACCAGGGACTGATTGTTCTATGTGCATTATCTTGTTTCATCTTCACAACACCCTATGAGGTGGTTAGCATTCGTGGCACTCCCTTTTACAGATGGAAGAACTGAGACAGAGGTTAGGAGCTCAAAGCTGGTGTGTGGATCTGGCAGCCAGATGCCTTCCCCTTCCTTCTCTCTGGTGCTCATTCATTTCTAGGAGCATCTACAGTACAATGTAAACACAATTGTTTACGGAGCAAAATTACACCTGCTGCCAAAAACAGAAATTTTATCAAGTCAGGGAAAATGGTGGTGGGAATCTTCTTGAATGTGTCAGAGGAAAGTCTTAGTAAATATGAATCTGGCTGAGGTAGTGTGGTTAAACATGGAGGCAGAGAAAATTAACAAAGAAGGTGATAAGATCGGCACATCAAAGAGGGTGGTTATAAAAACGTAAAGAGAGATCCTGGGAAATTTGACGAAGATAACCCATATACTTACAGAACTGTTCTTTTTGATTCTGTTGCACCTGTCAGACTAAGTGATGCCATGCCATCCTGTGTATTTCATCGATTCTAAAATGCATATAATGCTCCTCTTTTGACATTTCTGAAAACAGCACGTGTTTTGCAATCGATGAAGCTGAGATAGAACGAAATGTTGCGTGTCATGTTTTTGTGTATGTATGAAAATTCAGTGTTCATTCTCTCAACTAGAGCATAGTTGCAAATATAACCTAAATTTCCTTAAATATGAGGTAAAATAAACTTTTTGACAGGTTTCCTTTGCCAAGATAAAATTCTAATCAAATATTTTTCCATTTGTTAAGTGTATTCCTTTTAAGTGGCCTCTTAAGAAATTCCAGTGATCCTCAGATAACTAGATCCTACCACATAAATCAAGTCAGTGTGGGGTGGAATTTTAATTTTTAAAATACATAAATACATATTTAGAAAATGAAGTTTAGGCCAGCTGTGGTGTCTCATGCCTATAATCCTGGCACTTTGGGAAGTCAAGGCAGAAGGATCACTCGAGCCCAGGAATTCAAGACCAGCCTGGACAGCAAAGTGACACTTCATCTCTACCAAAAAAAAAATTAATTATCCAGATATGGTGGTATTTGCCTGTAGTCCCAGCTACTTGGGTGGCTGAGATGGGAGGATTGCTTGAGCCTGGGAGGTCAAGGCTGCAGTGAGCCCTGATTGTGCCACTGTCCTCCAGCCTGGGCAAAAGAGTGAGATCCTGTCTCAAAAAAAAAAAAAAAGAAAAGAAAAGAAAAGAAAACACTGTGGAACACTTATGCTCCTGTTCCAGACAGGAACAGCAGGAGAGCCTGGGCAGGAGTGTAGACCAGCCCAAAGTAGCTGCCTTTGAACTCCAACCTCCAATGCTTCCAAGCTGTGTGAGCTTGGGCAAGTCATTCAGCCTCTCTGTGCCTCAGTTACCTCATCTATAAACTGGAGATGATAATATGGCCTCAGAGCAATATTGTGAGATGTAAATAAAGTAATGTTTATAAAGCACTTAGATTCATGCTGGCACATAGAAATGGTGTAAGCTATTATCATTATGATTTCAAAGCATTCATGACACAAACCCCCAAACAAACAAAACAGATTTCTGTTTTTTTTGAGATAAGTTTTATTTGTGTTTTTCTCATTATAAAGTAAGACATGGTGATGATAGGAAAAACAGAAAACATTAACATTTTTGAGTATATTTTCTAGACAGTTTTCTGTTCACATATAGTGATCATTTTTATAAACACAGGATCATACCACACACACTATTTTTACCCTGAGTTTTTGCTTAATAATAGATAGAGAACATCTTTCCAAGTCTGAATATTTTTCCATAAACTCATTTTAAATGCCTCAAAATACTCCATTGTCTTAAATAAAATTTTGTTCAAGCAATCCCCCTTCTTCAATATGATAAATCATCCTACAGTGAACATTCTTTCAGGTCTATGTTCTGATATTTTTTAATAATTTCCTTGTGATGAATTCTTGGAGTGGAATTGCCAGCTCAGAGGATTTATAATACATCAAGGTGTTATAACAACAATAATAACCATGAGAGCAGCTCACATTAATTGAGTGCTTACCACGAGCTGAGCTGAACTCGCGGTGTCCCTCAAGGGTGGGGACTTTTATTATTCCCACCTTGGGGATGAGAGCGCGGAACTCAGAGAGCTGGAGATTTGCACGGAGTTACACTGCAGCCTGGTGAAATGTGCAGCTCCTGCTTTGAGAGAAGCTGCACCGTGCTGGTGCTTCTGTTCCTCGTTAGTGCTTGGGAAGTCATTTTGTGACTGGACACATCCCAAGTTTGCTCCCTCTTCTTGGTGATATGTTTGATATATTTTCACAGCCAGCCCACACTGGGCCTTCCTATTGATCTTGGGAGGGCAAGGAGCCAAATGTGACATTTTTGATAAACCATTGGCTGAAGACAATTAGATGGGAATGTGCAGTAAATAAGAAATCACATCAGCAAGGCACTGAGAGGTAAAACAGTCATTTTTCTGGCCCCATGGTGCAGCCTTTGTGTGCCTTGGAATAGTCTTGAAATGCTCGTCAATTTCACTGACCTTGACCCCAAGGCTCTGTGAGGTCAACATTATGGCTCACTTGGTCTTCAGAGCAATACCTTCTATCCTTCTCTTGGGTTGGATCAAAAGGCAGCATGATGAGGGCATGACCTTGTGAGAAGATGAAATATAAAATCAATCCATTCATGCAGTCAACAAACACTCATTGAATGCCTGTACTGGGGACACAGCGATTAAAAGCATCGGCTCTGCATTTAAGGAGATGGGGACCTGACAAGTTAACAAATGATGGCAACATCAAGTAGGGAGGGTCATGAGATGCCGTACAGGGTGGAGGATAAGAGCTGACACTCTACAGTCATCCTGGTCTGGGTTTGAATCTTATCTCTGCTATGAAGTGTTTCTGGATGAGTCTCTCTAGATTTGGTTTCAACATCCAGAAAATGAGGACTATACCTCATCGGGCTATTATAAGAATAAATGAGATAATGCCTAGCAAATAGTAAGCACCCCATGGAAATCAATCAATCAATCTAACTGGTCTACAACCCTTCTAGCTCTCTCTCAGGTAGCCTAGCAACAAGGCGGCTCTCCAGGGAGAACAGCAAGGACACTGGCTGATACCAATACCAATATGCAAACTGCGGTTCAGCTAGTCATCCAGACTCTAGTATAGACTGTAAAGCTCAGAGTCTCCCTACTCAGTCAAGTGATTCCTGTCTCCTCCCCATTCCTCTATAAATATGAGAGGTGGCAGAGGTTTGGGGTGCCTCTCCGGGGCACAGTGCCCACTGTATCTAGCTGTGTGCAGGCCAAGCACAGCTCTTCACAGGATGGGAGAGGTGGAATAACATGCACCCTGCTAGCACTATGCTCTTATATGTTTCTTGGAGCCACTACCATATGTCATTTACAGGATCTGTTCCTGTCCCTCACATAACATGGCCCACAAATATCAGCTATTGTTATTACTAGGGGATTGGATGTAGCAGACTTGGGAAAATAAAAGTTGACCACCACTTTTAACCTGTGAGGGATTTTAGGGCAGCCTCCTGGAGGAGAGGCTCCCCAAGGTGAATATTTGAGGGTGAATTAAGCAGGTAAAGAGAAAGACAAGAGAGGGCCTTTCTAAGCAGAAAGACATCCCTTGTTGTGTGGGCTGTATTGAAGCTTCGTGTAACAATTGACTTCTTTTTAGAAACTCTGCTTTGCTTTAGTCATTCTTCACTAGTAGGAACATAGCTTTTCCTTTTGGAACTGGCTTCGACAAGCAAGAGTGACCTAGGGGGACAGCCCCTCTGGAGGTTTAATGGCTATGCCCCTGTGTTGAGTTGTTGCATATTTGCAGCTGTGTACACAACTGCAGCCAGGAACACACGTTAAATAAAAGGAAAAAGTGGGCAAATGCCCTAAAACTATGGGAAACCCTTCTCACTAGGAATGCACACTCATGTGCCTCGGGAAAATCTTGCTGAAAATAAGAGATCAAGACTTATGGTTTCCAACTGTTTCCCCTGATGTCAGAAATTTCATGTGAGAAGGGTTAACATTCCCTGAAGGAGACCCTGTGTTCAGGCGGATGCACCATTCCGCCAGAGGCAGGCCATCACGTTTCATTCAGCCAACATTTACTGAGCACCTATATGCCACGTGTCAAGGTGCTGCAGCCATGGACAAGGCGGAGGTGGGCACGCCCTCGTGTGATTAGTAGACACCAGCACCAATGCCTCTCCCAGAATTTCCAGGGAATTCGCTCACCTATCAGGAAATGTGTTGTCCCTGCCTTTGCTTGACCCAGCCTCATTAATGGTTCTGTCAGGAATTCCATTCTGAAACAGTTCTGAGAAGAAAGGCTGCTGGAATGTGCCACATATTCGTAGTGATCATACTCCCTTATCCTTCCATTGTGACACTTTATCCTTTTCTATTCACTTTTCATTTCCCCTACATCACCCCCCTCCCATATCTGAGACATTCAGAATATACTCCTTTGGAACTTGAAAACCACCATTTCAGGCTTGATGTATGGAGGGACGAAATTTGGCAGAACCCGTAATCTGCTTATCTTCAACCAGCAAATCGCCAAAGCCCCTGCCAACCCCAGAGGGCCCTCATAGGAATCGGGCTCAGTAAACACACCGGGCAAGATGCTTTCTTATTATGACAAAAAAAAAAAGGCTCTGGTCTCATCTTTTCAGCCTCTGAAACCATCCACTGGCCCCCCATCAAGCAAAGGGAAAATCTGCAGTTGTTCTAGATGTCAGCTCCAGAAGGGCAGCAGCTATTTTATTTCCTGCAGTGTCTCCATCACTCATAGCTGTGGCTATCCACATGGACCAGGCACCCATCTAGGCATGGGGGATACTGTGTTGAGTGAAACACACTAGTCTCCCACTCTTAAGTGTTGGAGAAAGTTCATATTCCAAAAGGAGGAAGATAAATTATAAATTAGTAAGTTAGTAGCAAGTTTTTTTCAAAGAATGATGAGTTTTTGCTGAGGATGGAAACAAGAAGAAGTAGTAGAAGTTTTTAAAAAAAAATAGTTTCAACTTTCATTTTACACTTGGTGGTACACGAGCAAGTTTGTTACCTGGGTATGTCGTGTGATGCTAAGGTTTGGGATACAAGTGATCCCATCATGCAAGTAGTGATCATAGCATCCAATGCTTACTCAACAGTGAAAATCCCAATAGTTTTTCAACCTTTGCCCCTTCCCTCTCTGCCCTCTCTAGGAGTCCCCAGTGTCCTTTGTTGCCATCTTTATGTCCATGAGTACCCAATGCTTAGGTCCCACTTATAAGTGAGAACGTATGGTGTTTGGTTTTCTGTTCCTATGTTTATTTGCTTAGAAAAATGGCCTCCAGCTACATCCATGTTGCTGAAAAAAAATGATTTCATTTTTTATGGCTGCATAGTATTCTATGGTATACATGTACCACATTTTCTTTATCCAGTTCACCATTGGTGGGCACCTAGGATTCTGCCTTTGCTATGGTGAATAGTGCTGCAATGAACTATGAGTGCATGTGTCTTTTTGGTAGAAGGATTTGTTTTCTTTTGGGTATATACCCAGTAATAGGATTACTGCATTGAATGGTAGTTTCCTTTTAAGTTAAACTTGAGAAATTTCCAAACTGTTTTCCACAGTGGCTGAATTAATTCACATTCCCATCAACAGTGTATAAGTGTTTCCTTTTCTTCACAGCCACACCAGCATGTTGTTTTTTGACTTTTTAATGATTGCCATTCTGAATTGTGTGAGATGGTATTTCACTGTGGTTTTTTATTTGCATTTTGATACAGGTATTTCACAATAGGTGGTCGGGGAAGCCCATTCTGGGGTCGTGATATTTAGGCAAAGGCGGGATTAACAAGAAGCAGGCAGCTGGGAGAATACCAGGAGAAAGAATAGGCCAGCAGAGGGAATGACTGGTGCAAAGGCCCTGAGGGGGCCAGCTCCCAAAGTCACTTACAGGCCAGCGCTTACAGTCAACACCCAGCAAAGCCATCCAGACCTTTCCAGGTACCCTTTTTTGTCTGCCCCAGTGGGATGTCTCCCTGTCCTCAGGCCAGCCTGGTCTGCCAAGGTCTGACCCTAGCACTGCTAAGCTCTTCCTTCCTCCTTCTTATGCACTCAGTGGCATCATGAGGGAACTTACAAACGAGGCCAGCCACCAGCTCTGCTGGCAGCTACAACTAAGCTCTTGGAAAAGATGAATCTGTCCCCATAATTGTTAAGATTCGTGCAAATCCAACTTCAAATCCTTGCTTGGCCACCAACCAACCTCAATGGCACTGGATCCATTCCTTAACTTCTCTAGAAACCACTGTTCTCTCCTGAGATGAGATTACGGTTTGGGGGAGGATGAAAGGAGATAACACACATCAGCATTTGCTATTATGCCTGGCATGTAGCAAGTGCCAGGCAAAAATAGGCTTTTATTTTTGATGATTACTTTTGCTGCTGCTGCAAGAGGACATGTAATGAAAGAATCAAGAATTCCACCCTTGTAGATGAATTCTCCCCAGCTGCTGATTTCAGGGAACCCTGTTTGGCTCCTCTCTAGCTTCCATCTGCTTGATTCTTGCCTGTGGAGTCTGGCGTGACGAGTTGCTACAGTCTGGAAATGCAGATGCTGTTTCCTGTCCGGAAGCTCAGGGGCTCATTCTCATAGTGGCCCAAGCAGTGGTGCCTGCAGCTGGGCCAATTGCATTTAGTGAAGTGACTCAGATACTGTAAGCAGGAACTGAGCAGGGAGTCCTGAAAAAGACAGGCAAGGCCACACTCAGGGAAGCCAGCCCCCACTGGAGCACGGCTGTCATTCCTCCCCCTTCCCTGAGCACTCAGCCCCTTTGAAGGAGAGCAAAGAAATGGTGCTGAGCTTTAATGAGGAATCAGCCAGGCGCACTTTGCCACAGGCCTGGCTGGAGGCAGAAAGGGATGAACAGACCCCCATGAGCAAGCGACCCACCGCAGCTCAGTTGTTCCCGCCGTCGCCGGATACGACCAGAGACCCTGTGGTCATGTGGCTTCAAGCAGCCCTAGCTCACACGTGCTGTTCCCCTGCAGTCCCACCAACTGCTGAGCGTGCCCTGCCATCTGAGGTACAATCAACATCAGACATCATCAGGAGGCCGGCAATGCTGCCAGTGCATCGAGGGGAGTGGCAGGCTTCCCCGGGAAATGTCAGCATTTATTGCTTTTCCCCTTCGCGTCGACCCTCAGCAAGAAAACATTCCAAATAGCAATGAAGTCATCCCCTCCTTTTGGGGGGTCCTGGACCCAGTAATAACATCCTCTCGAAGGGCGATGAATCTGTCTTTAACCTTGCCCTTTCTGGCAGATGTGTATCAGTGTGGTTTCTAGAAGCATCTCTGGGCTGCCCACTCCCTGCCTGTGGCTGCTTTCCCTTCTGGGAAAGTAACAGCCCCCACTCCACGGTCCAGGCTCTGCTCCTCTCCTCCTGCTCCTTTGGAAGCCCACTAAGTTATCTTAATTACCATTCCTCCTCGGTCTCTGCCAAGAAGTGGGGAGATTTATAATTGGATCAGTCAAATATTTGCTGTGGTTTATTTCTTTGCCTCTCGAGCTCTCGTAAAAGTTGCATTTTCATGCCACTTTGGGGTATGACTGATGACTCAAAGGCACAGCCCTCACATTGCATGCCAACGTGGGTGATTTTTCAGAGGCCAGGGGAAAGGAGAGAACTGGGTGGGGAGAGGTGGTGTTTACTTTGGGTTATTGTGCTATCGCCCTCTGGGTGGCTGCAAGAGACACAAGCGGCTTCGGGAGACAAACTTCCTCCCGCAGCCAGCCCGTGCACGTATCCTTCTACTGGGATTTGGTCATTTGCCTTCTAAACCCCTTCCAGAGCTTCTGCAGATCTATTGGGTAGGACGTGCTACAGAGTAACATCTTTAGTCAGTGAGGCACAGTTTGATCCCCCAAGCATCCCCATGTCCCGGATTGATCACAGTGAGGTCCTAGAAGAGAGAAGGCAAATGTCTCCAATAGTAAGCCTGAGTCATCAATTCCCAGTGTTGGGGCATGAAAAGGAAACTCTGGCCAGGGTCTGAGCTTTTGGAAAATGCCCTCTTTCTAGTCTCAGCCAGGCTGCCAAGTAAGCTGGCCATGCTGTCGCCTAGGAATCCTAGAGAGCAGAGGCTCCCCTACACCAGATAACCTCCTTGCAAACCAGCTTCTCGCTGGCCCCCAGTCTCCCTGTCCTGGAAGGCAGTCTCCACGGCTGGCTAAGTTTATTTTCCCTGCGTTTCTTGCCTCCAGCCCTTGCCCAAGTTATAGCAGCAGTGAGTGATGCTGTGTGATGCTGCCTGACATGTGTTAATCTATGTCACTGTATACTCCACTCTAGAGCACTTTTGAGATGGAAAGGAGGGACAAGAAGTATAAACTGGGACACTCCTGGGCAATTGTGATAAACAAACACCCTACACATAGTAGCGTGGAATCTGGCCAACAGAAGACGCCACCATCTTTTCCTGGGTGATCCTGTCCTGTTGTCCTATAAGAAATGATCTTGACCAAACGCGGTGGCCCATTCCTGTAGTCCCAGCACTTTGGGAGGCCGAGGCCAGCGGACCATGAGGTCAGGAATTCAAGACCAGCCTGACCAACATGGTGAAATCCCATCTCTATTAAAGATACAAAAAGTTAGCTGGGCATGGTGGGGCGCACCTGTAATCACAGCTACTCAAGCAGGCTGAGACAGGAGAATCGCTGGAACACCCGGGAGGCGGAGCTTGCAGTGAGCCGAGATCGCGCCACTGTACTCCAACCTGGGTGACAGGGCGAGACTCCATCTCAAAAAAAAAAAAAAAAAATGATCTTGAGGAGTGGAGTGGTCTGGAAAGGAAGAGGGGCATAAGGTCATCTGTGAAGGGTATGCCAAAGTGACTGTTGAATAAGCCTCAACAGTTCAGTGGCTTAATTTAACCCATGTTTACTGCTTGTTCCTGTCATAATTTCAGGCTCTTCTTCAAGTGCTAATTCCAGGATCCAGGGCACTCCTATCTGGTGGCTCCAAGATGGGAAGGGAGGGGAACCATGTGAGAGGCTGCATAGGGCATCTGAAGGCAGGGTCTAGAAGTGGGGCAGCTTCCATGGCATGCGTTCCATGGGCCAGCACGCTACAAGGGGGCTGGAAAGGAGTGGGATCCTGATAGGGACAATGTCTAGCAGTTTCTACCACAGAGACCACTGAGGAACAGTGTCAAGGGCAAGAGAATGGGAGGAAAGATTAGAGAAGAAACAGAGAGAGTGCAAAGGAAGAAAGCATACATAGCATGTCATCCCATTGAGAACTGGGAAGGTGAATCCTAGAAGCCTTATAAAGGTAACTAAATCCTGATGTTATATATGAATTCACAAATGCATTGGACCACAGCGCCCCATCATATGAATGTTCTGCACTGGGTGGGTACATGATTACAACCTTGCTGACTATAACTTTTCCCCTTTCTTTCCCATCCAAGGAAGCACATTAGAAGGCAAGAGTGAAACGATCATTGTTAGAGACAAAACCTTCAATCCATTCCAATTTAGATTTCTTTCAATGGAATTCATTTACAAATTCAATCTTCTATTAACTTGATATTTAACTAGTATTTATTGACTAGACCGTGCTCCAAGTGAATTTGATACAGCAGTAAATTACAGTAGTGATAGCTAGAATTTTTAAGACATGTTTACCATATACAAAACACATACTATTCTAAGCAATTTACATATGCTGACTCATTCAATCCTCATAGCACCGTTTAGATAGAGATACCATTATTCCCCCATTTTGAAGATAGGGAGACTAAGGCATGGAGAATTGAAATTACGTATGCAAGTGTCACAGCAAGTAAGTGGCAGAGCCAGGATTCTAACGTGGGCAGTAGTTCTGGAGTCCTCACTCTTCACCACTCTACTGTGCAGATGAAGTCCCTGTCTTCCTGGAGTTTATGTTCTTCTGAGTAGATAGACAACACACATAAAAACACATTACATCATGTTAGCGGGTAATAAGTGCTTTGAAGATAATAAAGCCCAATAAAGGGCTTCAGCATTGAGACACATCAGACACCATATCATATCATAGTCAATATCTTCTCCAAGAGCCCCTGGCTAGCCGATTCTTCCTTAAATGAAAACTGCCCTCTGTGCTTCTGTGGGGGGACTCTGAGGAGCCAACCAAAACAGATATCTTCCCTTTCCCCTGAAAAATGCCTCTTCTTAGAGTAATTTCTTGGGCTGGACAGTGAGCACTGCCACTAGTCCTAAGCCATTTCCATGTCCCTTGACTGCTCAGGTGGTTCAGCAAGAGATGACTGATGCCCAAATTAGTAATGAGCGATGGCCCCACACAAGTAATCACCTTCCCCAAACTCTTCCTCATGGGGGTGCTTATGTGGACCTGAAATGAAGTAGATTCTTCTCACCTTGGCACCAAGGAAGTTACAGCCATTCCTCTGGCTGACAGCAATGTGTAGACATGGGTCTTTGCATTTGGACATTTTCGAGGTTGCTAAGGAACAAATGCTTTGGTTAGAAAGGTCTCCAAAAGCAGCATCGGTTTGTCATATCACTTTAAATCATTTATTTTATCCCACAAAGACAGCTGTGACCAATGGGATTTGGGGTGGAGAGAAGCTAAACACACTCATTCCCTGAGAAGTGGAGAAAATTTCAACTTCTAAGCAGCGGTCATTGCCAGCTCCTGACATGTGAAACTAGAACCACGCACTGTTCGTCCATGATCATTATGATTTGCAAGTAGGTGACTCATAGTCACTAGGTACTTAATAAAATGGTTATTATCTTCCAGGCCCTGCCCTAAGCATTATCTCATGTCATCCTTATAACCTCCCTGAATGTTAGGCATGATTATTCCCTGGTATGAAAACCAAGAAGAAGGTAAAAGTAGATTTGCCCAACATCAAAGAATAGTAAGTGGCAGAGTCGGAATTCAAACCCAGGTTTGTCTGATAGCAAAGCCTTTGTGTTTAAGATTATAGAGTCTTTTGTTTTCAGTGATCACATTTCAGGTGGAAAAACTGGGGATTCTGACGACGGGAAAGGCACATTAGGAGATTCCTGGAGTTTCATTCTATGAAGTGCGTAAAAAGGGTTACAGTTGATGTCTGTAACCCATAAAAACCTCTTTATATAAGGGAAAGTGGAGAGATTGCTTAATCCCACAGTGGTGGTTTTCATCAGGTAAAACCTACACTTTGAATGTTCTCTGGAAGTCAGCATGCAAGTGACTTTTTTATGCAGTGATTTTGCAAGAGTTCACAAGATTAGTCCGTTTCTACTGGGGATTTATCGATTTTCTTGTCAACAAGTAAGAAACATTGGTGTCCTCTTTCCCTTCTCCTTCATCCTCTCTGTCCAGCCCAGTCAACCCCTGTCACCTCTTCCTTAGAAATGTTCCTCCAAAGTTGTCCCCGTCTTCTCATTCACTGTCCTAATCAAATCCTTTTCACCTCACCCCTGGGTTTCTGCCATCACTTCCTAATTGGTCCTCCTGCTTTCATTTTTTTCTCCCTTTAGAATATCTCATATCCTTCCTACAAACTAATTCTTCAAAACATCCCTTTCATCCCATCAGTCACTGCTCGAGAGTCTTCAATGGCTCCCACTTGCCTGATACAGGATTTCGCCTATTATTTAGAACAGGCCTCTCTGGGGTCCCATTCGACCTTCCCATCCCCTTATCTTGGTAGTCTTAGCTTTGAACTTGGTTTCCAGTGAAGCAAAGTTAAACTTTAATTGCTGGTTTATCCAAGGCCAGGCACTATTAGGGCATGAACATAAACACCAAGCCAATGTATGTCTAAATTCTTGCTTGGCTACTTAGGAGCTGTGTGACTTTGGAAAACTTGCTTGACTTCTCTGAGCCTCAGCTTTCTTATCTGTAAAATATGGTTGTAAATAGTACCAAGATAGGTATACCAAATCAGGGTTTCTTCAAGAATTGAATTAAATGATGATAATGATCATGATGGCTAACTTGTATTTTGTGTTTCCTGGTGACAGGCAACATTTCAAATATTATCTTAATCCTCACAACAACCCCATAACATAGTTACTCTTATTTTCAGTTTTGCCAGTAGGGAAACCAAGGCACAGACAAGTGAAGCTAGTAAGCGCCTCATTCAGGATTCTCTCAGCCTCCATGGCCCTCATGATAGCTTCTTTGCTATGCCATTTCTCCTAGTAAATGATCAATAAAATGGTAACTGGTAACATGGGTTCATAATTCCTTATCTGAAACTCTCAGGGAACCAATTACATTTGGGAACTCAGAATCTGGAAGATTATGGAAAAGTTATACTTTGCATGTACTCTGTATTATGTAACACCCCAGTGGGGATGGGAGCAACAGTGTATACTGCTCTCCCCACCACAGACACAAACACACACACACACACACACACACACACACACACACACACACACGATGCATACATACAAACAAAAAGAAAAAAAAAAAAAACTTTGAGTCAAAGCTTTATTGGATTTCAGAACAGCAGGTAAGAGATTGTGGCCTAGAGGAATAAAACTATTAATAGTAGCAATAATTATAAAGCATAATAAATGACTGTTATTATTGTTATACCTTTGGTGGCTCTTGTTTTCCTGGATAAGTTCATAGCAAAATGTGCTACAAAAAAAGGTAACAAATGGGTAACAAATTAACAAAACAAAAAGGTAACCAATTAACAAATGGGTGGGAGGGGGAGGTGCCAGGTATGGGACCGCATCTGAACCTTATCTCATACATGGTCCTCTCTCGTTTTCCCAGTATGACTTCATGGAACGTCTGGACGGGAAGGAGAAGTGGAGTGTGGTTGAGTCTCCCAGGGAGCGCCGGAGCATTCAGACCTTGGTTCAGAACGAAGCCGTGTTTGTGCAGTACCTGGACGTGGGCCTGTGGCATCTGGCCTTCTACAATGACGGAAAAGACAAAGAGATGGTTTCCTTCAATACTGTTGTCCTAGGTAGGTGTGGGGCCTCTGAGATGGTACGCCATGAAGGGAAGATGGAAATGTTCTGGGCTTCTCTGCAGAAGACACACCTTTTGAGGTAGTTTCTACTACAGATGACAACCAACCAGGATCCTTTGTTTAGGTCTTACAGGGCTACCCATCCGAAACTAGCTCTGATTAAATGGAAATGCTGCTTAAACCACGAAAAAGCCACCAAGGAGGAAATTGAGGTTAAGAGTTTGGGTCAGACTGCCTGGGTTGAGTCCTGACCACACAACCTAAGCAAATCACTTGACTTTGATAAGCCTCAGTTTCCTTGTAGTAAAGTGGAACTAACATGAACACCCACCTCATAGGGCCATTGTGGGGATTAAATAAAACAAATATATGAATTAAATCTCTAAGCATATAGTAGAGAAACAACTGGTGATTCACATCAGCTCAGAATTTTTCTTAAAAATGAAGGGAACCTCAAAATATTAATAAAAACTGGTTTAAAAAACTTTAATTCAGAGAAATTAAATAGACATTTTTAAAATTATATTTTTATTCTTAGGTAAATCTCAAAGCGTTTTAATTAAGCACTTATTTTGGCATAGGGTAGCCCTGCTTTCTATTAGCTATCAAGGGAAATCCAGCTAAGTTACATCCAAAATGTCCTTATACATGCAATACAAAGCTTTAAAAGGGTCATTCACTTGATGAAGATTTCATGAAGTTTTTCTACAACAAACCCTAAGTATATTAACAAGCAAAGAAGCTGCAGATATTTTCATTAAACTTATGTTGTTGAGGTTTTTTTTAATCTTCCTCCTGACAATAATAATTGATCCTGGGTAGAACCTCTGTGAATCAGGGAAGATTATTAGACCCATTTCACAGAAGAATACATTGAGATTCAGAAAGCTGAATTCCTCGAAGACCTGGGCAGTGGAAACGATGGAAATGGCATGGGCTTCTGGGTCTTGTCCACTGCCTTTGTGTAACAGCATGTGTCCCAACCACTTTTAGCTGTAGATCTCAGGTTTCACTGGGGAAGCCCACACAGGGTGGCTTCTTGAAGAAAGACCTGGTAGCTCCAACATTAAATCCAAGATTTTCTTCCCCACATCTTAACTGGGCAATTCACTGATGTCTCTGGGGCACATTTTCATCATGGGTAATGACCACATCCAGGAAGTAAAGGTTGATGTGAATATCATGACAAATAAAACGTATGTGGCCTGAGTTGGTGGTCACTAAATGACATCCGATTAGTTTTTTCTTTTTTAGGAATACATCTAGTATAGATGTTTTCTATTGACTGCATTTTAAGAACTTTTCTACTGGCCCATGGATTTTCTTGAGCGTCTCCTTGACTCTTCAAAGAGCTATGAAATCCAACTTCAAGTTCAGGTGGCAATTCTTCATCAGTGGCCACTACTTCAGAATGGTGTAAAATCACAGAGTTTTGGTATTGACCATGGGGTTGAAGTCAATCCTTATTCCCTCTGCTAAGCAAAGATTGACCCTATCAAGGCTGACCAAATACTCCAAAGCAGGAGTTGGCTTCCCTGTAGCCCATGGGCCAAATCCGGCCCACTACTTTGTTTTTATGAATAAAGTTTTATTGGAGCACACCCCATTCATCTGTTTACATATTGTCTGTGGCAGCTTTCCCTCTGTCACGGCAGAGTTGAGTCGTTGCTGCAGAGACCACATGGCCCACAAAGGCTAAATCGTTACTCTCTGTCCCTTTAAAGACAAAGTTTGCCAACCCCTACTCTAAAGTAATGTCTTAAACTTTATATATAAAGTAAAGTTCTCCATGAAAGTCAGTGGAGAAGCGTTCCACAGAGGGGAAAATACCCAGAATTAGGTTAGGTACCAATGGGGAAGAAAAGCAACAGGGTAGAGACTAGCTCACAAAAGGAAAAAACTAGAAACAAATTTGGAACCAGCTTGAGATGTTGAGATTTTTTAAAATCTTTCGTTTAAGAACATGATGAGAAATGACTTCCTTTGTGTCACTTTGTGTTTAAACTCAAGAGGCTTGACACGTATGTGACAGCACACACCCCACACAGCAGCTGGCTCAGCTGGGGTCTACAAGGACTCAAAGAAGTTATTCGTAACAAAAAGAACAGCTACGCATTTATAGAGCGCCAACGGTGTGCCAGCCCCGGTATTCTGCCTTCGTGTCCCTTGCTTCCTCAACCCGTGGAGTAGCCATATGACGTAGCACCATCACGATTCTCTGCATTTCCAGCTGAGGAAGCCAAGACTGAGCTTAGCTTCCTAAGCTAGTTAGAAAATTTGCCCACAGTCACACACAGCCAAGAAAAGGTGAAATCAGGATTCATGCTTTCCAGAGCCGGTGCTCTTAACCACTGGATTTCTTTGGATTCTAGCCAACTAAATCCCTTTCCCTCTAAACTTAGCACATTTTCTGGGGTTCAGATTATTTCACAGTGGCTTCTGTTCTCCTTTTCCTTTATCCAAATGGACACAGGCCTTGTGGTAGTAAAATCTCCTTCCCCCAGGCCATCACCCCACCCTGGCCTGTTGGAGCTGGGAATAGCAATTCTCCCAAGAGGATTTCTCCTGTCTGGACTGTAGCTCAAAGAGAAAGTCAAAGGTAATCGGCCTAATAGTTGGGCAGACATCTTGATGGAGCAATGATAGTAATTGGCCTGAAATGCAGGGAAGAGAACAGTGTTTTATTTAGTTCAGAGTTTCGCCCACACATACCTATCATCAGAACGTTCTCCATCCAGAGCAGCCAGGAGCGCTGTAAACCCCCGTGATGTGAAACAGAAGGAAAATATTAGACAGGTGTCAACCAGCGATCACACTAAATATACCTTTGATTCGGGGAAGTCTTTTGATGTGTTTTGGAGGGAAGCAACCTGTTTTCAGAAATGAGTTTCATCTCGGGACAACTGAAAGGCTTTCTGGAAGCATGACGCTAGCCTCCACTTGGGTAAAATCCCATTTCCTAGGCTTGATCTCACCTCTGGAGGCCATTTCTTCCTCAAGAAAATGTAAACCAAGTTGATAAGTGGAAAACTGATAACGTCTTAAAAATAATATTTAACCAAGTGTTGGAGAAAGGAGATTGAAATGTGAGCTCCTTTATATTTTAGCTTTGCCACATCATTGTTTTTCTCTCAAAAACTATTGAAATGCTATTTAAACATGAGATGTTGGGAAACTTAAATGAAAAATCCTCTTTATTAGAATTTTTGTTTATTTTGGATTCTCCTACCCTCCCACATATGCGTGCACACACACACACACATACACACACACACAAGCATATTTCAACAACTATTTACCAAGGACCTATTGTATACCAAGCATTGATAATACCTTGGTGAACAGTTCAGATCCAGAGCTTGGCGAGAGACGATAGATGTGTAAAAAGACTGTTGTAAGAATTGCAGGAGCAAAGAGGAAGTGGTACAAAGCCCAGATTGAGGAAGGTGAGGAAGGCACCCAGGACCTGAGACAAGGATAAATACCTCAGTGAAGTCCTCCAGCCAAGCAAAGAGACTGTGCAAAGATCTCGGGCCTCTTCCATGGGACTGTGGTGGCAAAGAGATCCCTGGGCCTTTACTGCTTGATTGCCAAAGATGTCAGTTTTGAGAACAGGGAGCCTTGACCTCAGGAATGTCAGTTTCCACCAAACCATCCCCAGACCCACATGCTCAGTGAGAAGCAACCACTACCTCACTGTAGGAATGGCTTCAAAAAATGCAAGCTGGAAAATGATGTTCCTCTGTTTAAATGTTTCATTTGTACCTGGAAGTTGCCGAATAGGATCCAAGTCATCCACATAGCCTACAGCAGGGGTCCTCAACCGCAGGGCCACAGATCAGTATTCACCAAAACATCGAATCAGTGGGAGCCTGAGTTTGTTTTCCTGCAATTAGATGGTCCCATCTAGGTGTCATGGGAGACAGTGATAGATCATCAGGCATTAGATTCTCATAAGGAGCATGCAACCCAGGTCTCTCACATGCACAGATCACAGTAGGGTCTGTGACCCATTAGGAACTGGGCCGCAGAATGGGAGGTGAGCAGTGGGCAAACAAGTGAAGCTTCATCTGTATTTACAGCTGCTCTTCATTGCTTGCATTACCACCTGAGCTCCACCCCCTGTCAGATTGGCAGCAGCATTAGATTCCCATAGGAGCACAAACCCTACTGCAAACTGCGCATATAAGGGATCTAGGCTGCATGCTCCTTATGAGAATCTAATGCCTGATGACCTGTGGCTATCTCCCATCACCCCTAGATAGGACTATCTGGTTGCAGGAAAAGAAGCTCAGGGCTCCCACTGATTCCACATTATGGTGAGTTGTATAGTTATTTCAATTTATATTACAATGCAATAATAATAGAAATAAAGTGCATAATAAATGTAATGTGGTTGAATCACCCAAAACCATCCCCAAGCCCCAGTCTGTAGAAAAATTGTCTTCCATGAAACCAGTCCCTGGTGGCAAAAAGGTTGGGGACTACTGGCAGGCAGGTCCCTGGATGATTCATCTCCTTGCCAGGATGGCTCCAAACTCAACTATTGTGACACTCTGCCTTGTTTACTACCCTGCATCCACATTGGATTCAGTTCCACTCTTTCCCATCCCAGAGCCTTTGCATAAGCTGTTCCTCCTACCTGGAATACCCTTCCCTCAGCCCTTTGCCTGCTAGTTTCTGTTCATCCTTCAGAGTCACCTGCATATAGTAGAGAGGCCCTCCCTGAACATTTCCTCTGAGTAGTTTCCTCTCATTACTTCATCCCAGTATCTTATTCTCTTCAAAGCACTTATTGTAATTTTTACTTATTTGATTTGTTTGTTATTTCGGCTTGTATTCTCTATGATAGTGCAAAGTTTTATGAGGGCAGGGACTATGTCTACCTTATTCACCATGGTATCTCCAATGCCTTGTCATATAGTGCTTTGCATATAATAAGTGCTCAGTTAGTAGACTGAATCATATGTAAGAATATGACAGGTTGAGATCTTACCCTAATTGCAAGCTAACATGTTTGCACAGTTTCATGGATGTCATTAGAAGACATGAGACTCATGGGTCAGAGACAAGGGACCTTATTACTCAGAGCAATGCAATATCCGGAGTATCAGCACATGTTCTGGTTCCCCAAGCCCCAGTTTCCTCAGAGTAACACCCCAGGGCCTCCCTCAGGCCAGGTGATACCAGCACATGTCATGGGTTGCATTGCAGGAGAAAAACCCAGAGCTTACTGAACCCAAGTCTCCTAGAATGGGCAGTAAGCATGCTTGTTCTTTGTTCCAGAAGGAGACATTGTCTTTACTATACTGGTTAATAAGTAAACCTACCCTTTACTCAGGAGAGAGACACTATCGCTGTCTCCCAAGGCTGTTGCCAATGCAGACAGCCGTGAAAAGATAGTTCAGAACTAAGACAGTCAATGCCTGTGCTCTCAAGACATTCAGAAACATAGGAGGCCAAGGGAGAATGGTCACCCAGCATCCTGTGAAA
Source organism: Cebus imitator (assembly GCF_001604975.1). NCBI lineage: Eukaryota > Metazoa > Chordata > Mammalia > Primates > Cebidae > Cebus > Cebus imitator. The sequence continues at coordinate 5,946,016 of NW_016107401.1, forward strand.
TTGCTGATTTGCTGATCCACAAAAGCACCTAATGCTTTTTGAATGAGTGATGAATAAATGAAACAAATTGGTAGCCACCTGGATGCTTCTCAGCCGACATTTACACAGCCTACCTCAAGGAGTTTCAGGTCTGAAATGTTAATTGTTACACATTAAGGGAACTGGCTTGATGGGGTCTATCATTTTTTTGTCTCATTTTGAAAAAGCAAATATACTCATTGAGTTCTCATCAGAGTGCCAGAAACCAACTACAATATGGTTCTGGAAGAAGAAGGCTGAGAAGGGAAACACTGTAGAAGACAAAATTGCATGATTCACAATCCAGAATGACAGTAAATGGGAAATCAGGTTTCAAGGCAAGACATCCTTCATCAGTCTCAGGTAATTCCATTAGGAACAATTAGACTTCACAGCCTTTCATACCTCATCATCAGGTCAAAGTCCCCAGATCTCCAAGGGTGATATAACATCACATTTTGGGAATAGTGGCTTATATTTTCCTTTTCATCATCTTAGTAATTTGGAACCTGAAAGTCTAAATGTGTTTTGTTTTAAGACAAAAGTTAGGATGATGGTAATAATTTTTAAAGAATATGACTATTTATGTGCAGACCCAAATCAACATTAAAAAGTTTCAAAATCATTCCTTTGAAGGTATACTTGAGAGTATACATAGAAAGGTAAATCACAAGATAAGATGGTGATGCAGGATAGAGCCAAATGTGAACTAATTCATTTTCATGAAAAATATCCTCAAAAGCCAAGCATAAAAGGACATTTGTGTAACCCAATACCTCCCACTTTAAAAACTCCAAAAATCATGCCTAATTTAAGCAGTCTGATGCTTTTGGGTTTTTCTTTTATTAGAATTCCTTAAAGCAAGGAATATTTTTCCTCTACAAATCTGAAGTTAGGAATATGCTTCTGTTTTGAAGAATCACTCTCTATACCTAAGGCTAAAAACTGACACCCCATACATCAGACCAAATCTTAAATGGGTGAGAAGATGAAGTTTGGGAGGGGATTTGGGTACAGTGTTTAAAAACTTGTCAACATTAAAACATGGGAGCCTTCATCGTTTTTAAATCAAGGTTGACAGTTTCTTCTTTCTATTGTTTTGTTCTGTCTGTCTGTTTGCTTTTGAAACCGAGTCTCGCTCTGTTGTCCAGACTGGAGTGCAGTGGCGCAATCTCAGCTCCTTGCAACCTCTGCCTCTTGGGTTCACAGTATATTCCTGCCTCAGCCTCCCAAGTAACTGGGATTATAGGCATGCACCATCATGCCCAGCCATTTTTTTTTTTTTTTTTTTTTTTTTAGCAGAGACAGGGTTTTACCACGTTAGCCAGACTGGTCTCAGACTCTTGACCTCAAATACCCACCTGCTGGGATTATAGCCATGAACCACTACTATAAGTGAGATTGGTAGTTTATTCTTAAAAAGCGAAAGTTACAGCACTACTAGCCCTGCATTCCTGCCTGGAGTCATCACCTGGCGAGCACTGTTCAGTATCCACCACTCCCTGTTCTCTTCCTTTGCTCACTTATGTTCCCGACCAGTCCCCTCTTATAGGCATCTGAGGTTACTGCCACTGGTCTTTAAAAATGGTAAGTTACTGATGGTTAAATTACTGCACCAGTAGGCAGAGGAAAAGGTAATCACTACTTGTCTCTCTTTTTCAGATTCAGTGCAGGACTGTCCACGTAACTGCCATGGGAATGGTGAATGTGTGTCGGGGGTGTGTCACTGTTTCCCGGGATTTCTAGGAGCAGACTGTGCTAAAGGTATGTGCCACTGCTTCCCTGTTATGGTTGAAAAACAGACCCTCCCTAGCCTTCTCTGAGTGGGTAACAGAAGGGGCACCCAAGTAGCCATCCCAACAAATTCCCCTGAGACATCTTGCAAGCCCATGCATGCCAGAAGGCACAAGCCTTTGGCAAAGAATAGGCTTTGATTTATGACCATTGGCCAACGTACCTACAGGAGCAGGGCAGTTATCCTTGGCACTGAGGTGTGCTGAGAAGAAAGATTTGCTAAAAATGAGATGGTTGGATTTCCTGTAAAAGCAGAAGTGAATTACCATCACTCCTTTCTTATAATCATTAACTTCTATGTAATGGAAGATTAAGCATCTCAGGGTTAGTAAATTTCATTCATTCTGGCCAGCTACACTCTTAATCTAGGAAGCGCTATTTATCTTGGTGGAATCGGTTTTAAATTGTATTATTAATTTATCTACACTGCTGTGCACAGAATAGCTGGAGCCCTGAGATTCTTGGGAGAAAGGTAATATAAGAAAGAAAATGCTTCTCACAAGAACAGAGAATTTAGGGGCTGCACACCTTGCTTGCAAGAGACCTTCAGTGTGACCTTCAAGTGGCTCTATCAGAGACAAGTATAGTGAAGAGCAGAGTATCTCACACTTTTACACACAGGCACACACACAGACACAGACACACAAGTGTATATGTCTAAATGCAAATAGGAAATTGAAACAAAACTTTCACAGAATATTTTACTCCATGTTTCTTTTCTATTCTGTTTTATTTTATTTTATTTTATTTTATTTTATTTTATTTTATTTTATTTTATTTTATTTTTTTGAGATGGAGTCTCACTCTGTTGCCCAGGCTGGAATACAGTGACACAATCTTGGCTCACTGCAACCTCCCCATCCCGAGTTCAAGCAATTCTCCTGCCTTGGCCTTCCAAGTAGCTGGAATTACAGGTGTACACCACCACGCCCAGATAATTTTTGTATTTTTAGTAGAAACAGGGTTTCACCATGTTGGCCAGGCTGGTCTCAAACTCCTGACCTCAAGTGATCCACCCACCTTAGCTTCCCAAAGTGCTGGAATTACAGGCATGAGCCACTGTGTCCAACCTCATTTTTTTTTTAAATATCAATTATGACCCATTCCACTGATTTTCCACCTACTAATTAATAGGCTATATCCCTGTCTGAAAAATAGAGAAGGGGTGTTTAAGTTCACTTGCTGCAGAGTCAGGCAATCCTGGGTTTCAATCCCAGCTCTGCCAGTGGGTATCTGACATTGAGTGATTTAACGTTTCTGAACCTTGGTTTCCTCATCTGGAAAAGTGGGGAGTTACTTCCTAGGTTTATTGTGAGGATAGTGTAAGATAACACACACAAAGCTCTTAGCAGGGCACAATAAGAGCTCAAAGGCTTGACTTTCTTATTTAATTGTGCATATTATTTCATTTATTTATATGTTTAACTAATCTTCCCATTATTTTTATGCGTGCTTCATTAAAATACCTTCCTGCCTTGACTTTCTGTGAGACAATCAATAAAGCTGTTCTGTAACTATTAAATAGTGCTGCTCATTTCCCACCCTCACCACAATTGCTCGGAAAAATACTATTTCAAATAGTCTTACTATTTCAAAGATGTGAAGGTTCCATCCTTACAAATGCTGATAACTGAAGGAGCTTTCTGTACTTAAAGTTCTGGGTCTGATGGCACGTGCATGAGACTTAATTCCCAAATGACACCACTTACAGGCATCTCTTCTGTCACACAGTATGGCGAAAGCTTCAATAAACTTAAAAAGAAGGCAAGGTTTGTATTTCTCCTTGAAGAGGTCCTTCACATCCCTTGTAAGTTGTATTCCTAGGCATTTTATTCTCTTTGTAGCAATTGTGAATAGGAGTTCACTCATGATGTGGCTCTCCGTTTGTCTGTTGTTGGTGTATAGGAATGCTTGTGATTTTTGCATGTTGATTTTGTATGCTGAGACTTTGCTGAAGTTTCTTATCAGCTTAAGGAGATTTTGGGCTGAGATGATGGGGTTTTCTAAATATACAATCATGTCATCATGCAAACCACAAAGAGATACCATCTCATGCCAGTTAGAATGGTGATCATTAAAAAGTCAGGAAACAAGGAGAGGCTGTGGAGAAATAGGAATGGTTTTACACTGTTGGTGGGAGTGTAAAATAGTTCAACCATTGTAGAAGACAGTGTGGTGATTCCTCAAGGATCTAGAACCAGAAATACCATTTGACCCAGTAATCCCATTACTGGGTATATACCCAAAGGATTATAAATGATTCTACTATAAAGACACATGCACATGTATGTTTATTGCAGTAGTATTCACAATAGCAAAGACCTGGAACCAACCCAAATGCCCATCAGTGATAGACTGGAGAAAGAAAATGTGGCACATATATGCCATGGAGTACTATGCAGCCATAAAAAAAAGGATGCATTCATGTCCTTTACAGGCACATGGATGAAGCTGGAAACTATCATTCTCAGCAAACTAACACAGGATCAGAAAACCAAACATGAAAACCACGTGGTCTCACTCATAAGTGGGTGTTGAACAATGAGAACACATGGCGGGGGGGAACATTACACACCGGGGCCTGTCGAGGAGTTGGGGGCTAGGGGAGGGAAAGCACTAGGAGACATGCTTCATGTAGATGACAGGTTGATGGATGCAGCAAACCATTATGGCACATGTATACCTATGTAACAAACCTGTACATTCTGTACATGTATCCTAGAACTTAAAGTATTAAAAATAAAAAAAGGCAAGAAGCCACCCAGCAGCTCTCTGGACTGTGCCAGGCCTAGCACACTCTGTCAGTGGCGGGGGGGGCATGTCGGCAAAGTGGTCATTGGAGACTGGACCTCCTCCCAGCACCTCCCTCAGGCTCTGAGGGCCCCTGATGGAGCAAGGAGAACAGAGAGCAGCACGTGCATCACCAGGCCGAGCACTTTTCCTAGCGGAGGCTTTCAAGTAAGGAGAACCTCAGTGTCATTTGAATGGCTTTCCTTGCATAATCTAATTTTCCTGGGAGTGAAGGCATTAATGAGAAGAAGGAACAGAGTTGTCCTTTTATATGTGGCTGCAAATGGGCTGAACACTCAGCCGCACGGCCTGTGAGCTGTAAATGTATATTAACACTGACACACATCGATGTATTATTAATCCTAAAAACCATGTGTGCTCTGACTGCACATCCAGTTACTGGCCTTTTAAACCTAAGTACCCCGGTCATTTAAGAACCCTTCGCTCTAAATCCATTTGCAGATGAGCAGCCATTCTATATTATGGATCTGTAATGGGGTGTCCATTTAGCTGCTTACAAGGACTCTCGGTGTGTGTTTTGCATTCACCACCTGCACTGTGGTTGGGCGCACACTGCGAGTGTGCATTAGCCATGGTATATAATTGATCCTGGTGAAATGAATACTGAGTGGATGTTAAGAGGAGCTACTTCTCCATACTCAGTCACTGCTCCTGAAATCGGGCTTTGAACTTGCATATTTTAATTTAGCTGTTGGTGCACACAGTGGACAAAATGAAGGGTTTAAAGAATAAAATTGCATTTCCCCTCTTTCTCCATTTATTCTGGGTGAAGTTGGTTGAAGAGTGTTAGGAGTAAGATTCTACCTTTTTGCCCTACAGATGTTCCTTCCTTAGTATTTTTTAAATGGCCACAGTTTAAGCTAGTTCATGGTTAACAAAGCTAAATTTCCCCTCCTTCTAAAACCTCCTTTCCCGATCTTTGATCTTTCTTGTACCAATTTTATTATTTCTTCCAATTTCATGGGACATAAGTATTATCAATAACAACATATTTCTTTAAGTCAATTCATTATGGTTACGTAGATAAATTTATTTTAAAAAGAACAATGTCAAAACCAGAAATTGAAAAAGAGAAAACTATAGGAAAGTTAGTTCCCCCATTAACTCTATCTAGAGAGTAATACTTTCACTTTGATTAGCATCCAAGCCAAGTCAGCTTCTTACACACTTACTTCACCTCAAGAATCCCAGAAGTGGACTTGAGCACATATAAGCCTGGTGTCTGGAGAGACTCCAGCCTTGAACACCTCAACTCATAGGTATTGGCTCCTAAAATAAGAAAATTTCCTGACCACACCTATGGGATGAAATGAAAAACAAGTCAACACAAGCACACAGGTTTAGCTGTACCAGGTTCAAGTGCAAAAATCTAATGATTAGCACTAAATTTATTTCTGAAATGTTACACCTATACTTCCAGTTGTTTCTAAATAACTAATAGCTTTTAAATACTAAACATGCACCAGACACTGTGCAAAGTACTTCATACATATTCTTATTCGTCTTCATTTTGATGATATGAGATACATTCTATTTTAACCAATCCTCTCCCTACAATTTTTTAAACATTTTGTATTGAAATCATTTTAGACCTGCAGACAAGCTGCACAAATAGAACACAGAGTATCCATACAGAGTGTACCCAGCTTACCCTGTGTCAACATTTTAAACATTTGTAATTCAATGATGAAAACCAAGACATTAACATCCATACAAAGTCATTAGCTAATTTACAGACTTTTCCTAACTTTGCCCTTTCATTCTCGGTCCAGGATCCCACATTGCATTTAATTGTCACTTCTCCTTCATCCCTATAACTTGACCAGTCTGTGACAGTTCCTCAGTTATTCCTTCTATTTTATGACCTTGATCATGTAATAAAGCATTTGTCAGGTATTTTATAGAATGTCTCACAGTATGGGTTTGTCTGTATTTTCCGGTGGTTGCATTAAGGTGTATGCATTTTTAGCTAGATGCTATGCCATCCTCAGTGCATTACATCACAGATGCAATGCACTGATTTTAATAAGAAAAAAAATTAAAATGTGGTTCTATGTGTGTGTGTGAGAGAGAGAGAGAGAGAGTGTGTGTTTGTGTGTGTGTGTGTGTGTGTGTGTGTGTGCGCGCGTGCGCCTTTATTCCCCCAAACACATAAGGCAGAGAGGTGGGAAGCCTCTATCCCATTGAACCTGCACAATTTAGCAGTGGCTGTGACAAGTTGGCACTCACAAACAACTTTTGGGTTCAAGAAGCTGCTGAGTGTTAGCAGGGAATAACCCCGAGCCAACAGAATGAGGTAATCAGCTAGCGAGTGCAGAGACAGGTGCACCTGAGTTTCCTGCTCCCCAGAACAGGGGGCCCCATCTCCTGGCTGTGGGCCATAATAGTGTCTGTTTTCTTTCTTCCTTTCTTTCTTTCTTTCTTTTTTTCTTTCTTTCTTTCTTTCTTTTTCTTTTTTCTTTCTTTCTTTCTTTTTCTTTCTTCTTTCTCTTTCTTTCTTTTTCTTTCTTTCTTTCTTCTTTCCTTCCTTCCTTCCTTCCCTCCTTCCTTCCTCCCTCCCTCCCTCCCTTCCTTCCTTTCCTTCTTCTTTTTTATGAGCCTTGCTCTGTCACCCAGGCTGGAGTACAGTGGCAGGATCTCAGCTCACTGCAACCTCCTTCTCCTGGGTTCTAAGTGATTCTCCTGCCTCAGCCTCCAGAGTAGCTGGGATTACAGGGGTGTACCACCACACCTGGCTAATTTTGGATTTTTCATAGAGACAGGATTTCACCATGTTGGCCAGGATAGTCTCCATCTCTTGACCTCATGATCCACCCGCCTTGGCCTCCCAAACTGCTGGGATTACAGGCATGAGCCACTGAGCTCAGCCTGTCCTTCTTTCTTGAGAAAAACTCTTAAGAGGCCCCTAGCATAAGGTCCTCCCTCATCACAGATTCGCATTCACCTTTGTTCCTTCACTGACAGCTGTGCCCAGGATGCCTTGAGCTCTGCCAGTTTCTGTGACTGCAGACAGCCGGCAGATTCAGGCCCTCCTGCCAGGGGGAGAATTTGCCACGTTAGCAAGAGAGACTCCCATCACATCCAAGCAACCGGCTAT
>NW_016107401.1:5953775-5988598 GCF_001604975.1 Cebus imitator
AAATGCGGATTTACTCTCTTGACCTCACACTTCGCCTCCCGTGCCCCCCGATGTGCAGTGTAAATGGCAGCTCCTTGTCTTCTTATAAACCTGCCAGTCCGCATCAAGCATCTGAAGACATCCTTGCAGTGAATGGAGGAATCGGTCAGTGCGCATTTGCAAGAGCATTCATTCCGCAGCCCCCACCATCTCGGGGGCCCTGAGAGGCTCCAAAAGCAAAATGAAACTGACCCGCGCATAAAAAGAACAGGGAATGGATCTAACACATTGTCCTGAGTCAGTCGAGGGGAAAGAACTTATTCATGCATTCAGTGAGTGCTTGTGATGTGCCCACTTTGCAACAGGTACGGCACTGAGAGCCAGACCAGAAGGATGAGCGAGGAAACCACAGCCTCTGCTTCTGAGAGCTTCTGCTCTGATCAATTTGTATTAAAAGCAAGGGGGTAACGTAAATGGGAGTTCAAAATGCTGTGATGTGGACTTTGAATGCTATAGACATTCCAAAGAAGAAAATAAGGAGGTTTATAAAGCAATAAAATGTGTGTGTTATAAATGGGGGAGTAATTTCCCCTGGTGGGGTCCTTAAGGAACACCCCAACTGTGGAACCCATGCTGGGAGAGGCATATGAAATTCAGGGATTTATTACACTTACAGATTCTAGAAAGGGAGGGCCGTGTGGGAGCAGCTCCAAGGGACCAGGTTCAGCCAGGCAGGTGGGAACTGAGAGAAAGTGAGGGCTGGTGGACAAGTACCTTTATTGCAGAGTCAGGATGGAGCAAAAGGCATGGGGGCATTTTCCTGGTGCATCTGAATGTCGCTAGATCACAGTCAGGGAAGGCAAGAAGGGGAACCTGGGGCAGAGCCCGGCCTCGAGACACAGGTGCACCTGGTCTCCTGGTCCGTGAGAGACTGGATCGCGAGGATGCCTGTAAGGCATCATGAACATTTGAAGTTTTCAAAGTTTTTTAAAAAAATCACAGTAGTGTGAGTCAATGAACACAGCCAAGTAGCATCAGGGAATATGGAGAAAATTCCATGGAGAAGACTGAATAGTGTAGAATTGCATTAACTGAGTAACATGGTAGGCAAGCTGTTCAGATCCAGAGCTTCAGGAAAAATGCATTTCTTTCCTGGCAATTTATACCGTTTTCCATCAGGCACCTCTCCTGTACAGCAATCATTGTGTTTATTATCAGGTTATTGTTTATTCTGTAGTTTTTTGTTATTACTATTCCCCTTGCATGGTTTCCTCATCACTTGAATGCCATTTGTTGTGGGCTAGGGGTTTCTCAATTATTATTCCTTTCCCTTGTATTTGCTTTTATTTGAAGGTTTTCACTTCAGGTGCTTCCTGGGATTGTTTGTAAAGCAGCCTTGCATTGCAGAAGAGAGCTGAGGTGTCTGGCTTTTTTTTTTTTTTCTGTTTTGACACTGGCTTTTCAGATAGCTTATTTGGGCTGAGCTGGAGACCTCAACCTGCAGCAGAAACTTAACACACCAGAGCCGTAGTTGTTAGGTAATGCGTATTTAATAGCTATTAGAAATGACAACTCCTGCCGCGGAACAGCTGTCAGTGGAGGCCCAGAAATGCCACAGCCACGGGAACATAAAGTCTTCTCTCTGGGGGTTGGTTTCAGCTCCTACTCAGCTTCTGTGGAGCTTTGGGAAAAAACAAAACAAAACAAAACAAAACAAAACAGTAATGCTGCCATTTTTCTCCTGTTAACTGGCAAATGTACCCACCACCCAATTCCTCATGGCTACATGGCAGCACTAAAAACAGGTCATCATCGTCATCACCATCATCACCAGAACTGACATTTATTGGGCTCTTACTATATATGCCAACCACTGTGCTGAACAACTACATAATTATGTCATTTAATCATCAGTAGCCCTAGTTTATAGATGATTATTATCCCCTTTTATAGATCTGCAAAATGAGGCACAGAGAGACTTGATCAAAATCACTCGGCCAGTAAGCGCAATTGTTGAGATTCAAACCAGGCAGTCTGGCCTGGACTTTTAACACTAGACCAGCCATGAAACTGACCTCAGAGGTGAGGCATAAAGGAATTGTGGCTTTGCAGGCAACGTGTGCAATGGTTACACACTAGAATTCTGAGTTTGAACCCAAGTAAACTTTTCGGGAGAGGAAACAAGAGTTTCCTAGGTAGAAAGCGGCAGAGCCAGAGCTTGAAACAAAGCCCCTGGCCAGGCGTGGTGGCTCATGCCTGTAATCCCAGCACTTTGGGAGGCCAAGGCAGACAGATCGCTTGAGCCCAGCAGTTCATGACCAGCCTGGGCAACATGGTACAACTGCATCTTTACAAAACGTATGAAAATTAGGTGGGCATGGTAGCACATGCCTGTAGTCCCGGGTACTCGGGAGGATGAGTTTGAAGGATTGCTTGAACCTGGGAGGTGGAGGTTGCAAAGAGCAGAGATTTCGCCACTGCACTGCAGCCTGTTGGGGGGGAGCGGGGGCAGGGAGAGACCTTCTGACCTCAGAGCCTGATGCTGTAACGCTCTCTCCTCCCAGCTGCCAGCACAGTCCATCTCCTTCCTCCCACCACTTGCCATCTCCTGTTCCATCGACCTCCAACAATCTCTGCTCCATTTTTCTCTCTATCCTCATAGCCACTGCCCGGCTCACTTAGCCACCAGCCTTTCCATGATAGTATTTCTCCTCCCTACCTCCAGAGATCTCCCAAAGCTTTTAGGGGCATGTCACTACTCTCCTCAACACCTTCAATGGCTCCCGGTCGCCTCCCACAGTGGTTACAAAAGCTTTGGTTTAAAGACATGGATCTGAAGAGGTTGTTATAAATGTGTTTTTCCAGGTTCCTCCCCCATGCCAGCCAATCTGACTTTTAGGGCTGGTGTGTGGCTCAGGAATGCCCCCTTTTAACGAGCCTCCTGAGGGGGCAGAAGTCTGATGCAGGTAATCAGGAGCCACATTCTGAGAATGAAGATCACATTTCTTGGAATGATGTCCAACGTCATCCATGATCTAAACTACTGTTGCACTGTCACCTCCCACTGAGACCTGTACACTCACAGTAAGTTCCCGACACTCACCCCTCCTAAAGCATGAGGCCCTGCTTCCTCCTCTTTGCTCAGGCTGTTTTCTCAGCTGGAAGGGTCCCATCAGTCCCAGCCTTTCCTATCAAACCGCTGCTTATCATGGGAGGCCATGCTCACAGGCCGCCACCTCACTGAAGCACCCCCAGATATGACCCTGCAGTCACCTGGGCTTGTCAATATCACAGCAGTGACCCCTCCCCCATGCCAGCCACCTCCTATCCACGTGGTTCTCCTGCTGATGACAAGCTTCCAGCAGTCCTCTTTGTACTTCCCTGTATTCAGCTTCATACCCAGAACAAAGTATGTGCTTGCTGAATGTCTGATTACTTGCATAGAGGAGGCAAGGCTTATAAAGATGAAATATGGCTGGAAAATATCACAAGAACCAAAGTGAGTGATAGAGAACAAGGTTCTAATTTGTTGGATCAATCATGCAGCAATAAATCAGCCACCTTGGAGGCACAGAGGGAGGGCATGAGCAAAGGAAGGAAAGAAGGAGGAATGAAGAAAGAAGGAAAGAAAAAGTTTACAGAAGAGAAATGCCACTTATTCCACAGTTTATGTGCATTGTCTCACAATAGCAAAGTAATTAAGAAGGAAAGCTGTAGAGTTTGAATTTACTACGTTTGAATTCTTGCTGCTCTGGTTAACCACACCTATTTTAGAAAATTACTTAACCCCTCTGAGCCTCAGTTTTCTCATCTGTAAAATTTAGACAACAGCAATATTACCTACTACTTTGCTGTGAAGACCAAAAAGTAAATGTGTGGAAACTTTGTAGAACCATGCTTTGCTTTTTTTCAATGTTAGCTAGCATCAACCTTCACAACAAGCCTTTGAAATCGTTCATTGTTATTATTCCTATTTTACAGTAAAAGAAACAAAGACTTAGAGAAAGTAAGCTACTTGCCCAAGGTAGCAGGGCTGTGTCTGCCTGGTTTTAAAGCTTGTGGCCCTGATGGCCACCCAGGAGAGAGATGTGCCAGGAAGACCCCCTGATTCCAGGGCAGTGTAACCACTCTTGAAGTCCCCAACAATAAGTACTGCCAGCAGCTGGGGCTGTTTGAGCCCTCTCTAGCTCTGCCTCACAATCTGCTCTCCTGTCTCCCGTTTTCCTTTTTCCTTTTTTTTTTTTTTTTCTTTGAGAGAGAGTCTTGCTCTGTCGCCCAGGCTGTAGTGCAGTGGCGCGATCTCGACTCACTGCAACCTCCACCTCCCTGGTTCAAGCAATTCTCCTGCCTCAGTATTTTTAGTAGAGAGAGTTTCACTGTGTTGGCCAGGATGGTCTCGATCTCCTGACCTCATGACCTGCCCACCTCAGCCTCCCAAAGTGCTGGGATTATAGGCCTGCTGTCTCCCTTTAATAGGCTTCTTCCTCTGCACTGTGGAGAACAATGACAAAGCTCTTAGTCCTCTCCCTGTGGGTAGAGGGTCCTCCACATCACCAGCAATGCCTCTCTCAGCGCTTCCTTCTCCCTCCATGAAAGAGGCTCAGGTGTCCCTGAGACAGCCAGGACTACGTCCTAGCTCCTTCAAACCCTCCGTCATTCACACCCATCCCCTTCTACCACCCCATCTTGCCATAAAATCCTCATTAATGCAGACGGGCCATGGGCCACGGCTGCTGCCCAAAGGAACGTCCCTCAGCCCACCGCAGCTGGATGGCTGAATCCCACCTCTCTTTCCTCCCACCCCTGACCTGAAGAAATACGCAGGCATTCTTTGGCAGCAAAGGCCCAGGAGCAGGAGCTTGAAGCAGGTGCATTTGGCATATGCTTTGCAGAAAGCGACTGAGCAGGCACCCTTGGCAAAGTCACCTTTGATAAAATAACGTAAGAAACATTGCTACCACCTACTTGAGATCAACTATATGCCGGGCACTGTGCAAAGGGTTTTAAGTGAATTCTCTCATTTCATCCTTATTTCATACATCATAATCAGCTGTTTCGCAGCTAAAGAAATAGAATCTCAGAGAGATTCAAGTCCCTTGCCCAGGCATGGTTTTAGAACTATGTTCTTAACCCCTAGATTAGTGATAACCACACTGGAGGTTTTGTTGAAATCATCTGTTAACACATAGATTACTGGGCTCCACCCAGAATTTCTGATTCAGTAGGTCTGGGGTACTGGCATCAGAATTTTGTAAAATAGCCAGATGTTTAGTCCTCACACCAGACGTCCTGAGTCAGAAGCTGCATTCTAACAGGGTTCCCAGATGACTCCCATGCACATTCAAGTTTCAGTCTAGACAAATTGCCCTTGAACTCTGCTCAGACTACCCAAAGAGAAGAGAGATCGAGGCAGACACAACACTTTTGACCTCTCATCCCCCTGGCTTGCCAAGCAGGCATGGAGGAGCCCCCTCCTCCCCAGTGTGGAAGTTGCAGTGCACATTATTTGGTGGCCAGCTCCAAAACGCGGCTGCTCGTGATGTTTCTCATGCCTATTACATTACCAAACAGACGTCACATGGCAGGGCTTCAGTCCATCAGCCCTCCCCCAGGTTAAATTGCTTCTGAGACCACAAAACCTTTTTTTTTTTTTTTTCCTTTTTAAACTGCTGGGTAAGTAGCAGAGCAACCCTGGAAGTTAACCCTAGGGGAACTTGTAGATGTGATGCGTACAGAGCTGGGAAAATCCTCTGATTTAGGAGAAAAACTTTCGTGCTGGGAAATAAACCAGTCTTTAGAAAGAGGTCAGCTAGGCTCGGGCTCGGTGGCTCACGCCTGTAATCCCAGCACTTGGGGAGGCCGACGCGGGCAGATCACGAGGTCAAGAGATCGAGACCATCCAGGCCAACACGGTGAAACCCCATCTCTACTAAAAATACAAAAAAAATTAGCCGGGCGTGGTGGCACTTGCCTGGGGTCCCAGCTACTCAGGAGGCTGAGGCGGAAGAAATGCTTGAACCCAGGAGTCCAAGGTTGCGGTGAGCCGAGATCGTGCCACTGCACTCCAGCCTGGTGACAAAGCAAGACTCCGTCTCAAAGAAAAGAAAAGAAAGAGGTCAGCTGGGATGGGAGACAGCATCTCTACTACCCTGTCTTGTCTCTTTACAAAGTGAGTAGTTGGAACAGTTTTCTCCCGCTGAAAATAGTGATAACAAAATCCTAACTCGTGATGACTAACGATGTGCCAGGCTCCGTGCACAGCATCTACGTCATTATCTCATTTCCTCCCCTTGGAAACACTATGGGGTAAGTGCTGCAGAATTCTTATCCCACTTCCAAGACAAAGCAATCGAGGCTGAAAGCAAAGTGTCCGTAGTCACACAGCTGGCAAAAACAAAGAAAGGAAGAAAGGAAATTCAGGCTGTCTAACTCGTAAGCCTGCACCATGCCCAGAACCGTTCCGCCTGCAGAGAGACAGCATTGAATGACATAGACGTTCCATGCCTTCAGGAAGCTTCCGTGCTTGCGGGTAATAGGACACCAGCAACTTGCAGATTCATCTTGATGCTCCAAAGACAACAAAAGCGTAAACCTGCTTCAGCCTGGACTTGAGCTGCAGAAAAGCTTACTGTGTGCTCCGAAGAATTTAAATATTATTCATTATGTAATTAACGCTGTTCAGTGACACACAGTGACACACACGCACACAAATAAGACTTTTTAAAGAACAGCTTAAGTACTTATCGATTGAGAACTTTTATAACTCTCAAAATGGAGGCATCCCCATATCTCTACAGGTATTTTAAATGAATTGAATTAATCATAGGCTTAAAAGTCTCTTGCGATCTTCGTTAACTTCCCTGGGTTTAATTAAAACATCTGTGCACTTTTAATTTATCGATTCATCCAACTCATATGTCATGTTTTTAACACACCCCAGCATGCTCTGCATCATTTTTAACCCGATTTCCACTTAACTAAAGCAATTAAATTCACCCCGGATTAATTAAAGCATCCATACTTTCGTGCTTAAGTCAGCATGTGCTTCTTTCCCCACATGGCTCCTGAATGTCAGAGATTTGACACACCTGATGAGTTTTTTGTCCTTCTGGAAATTCTTCCCTGAATCACTTTCTTGCTTATTAATGTGCCATTTGACAGAATGGGAATGAGGAAGTGGGTGCAGTTGAACTTTGGCCCTGTGAGCCAGGACTCTGACCCCGTCTGTCAGAATGCACCATCTGGTTTCCTCTCTTCACAGGGGTCCTGCCAGCTCTTGCCCCCACTGAGACCAACTAAAGTGTCTGAGTATTCTGGGCAGGAAAGTGCGGGGGGATGGGGGGGGACAGCTGTTCAGGTCAGAGGTGAGCATCGCAGTCAGAATGGCTGGTGATCTTTGCATTTGTATTTCATAATCACTCCTACCTCTCTTTCCAACTTCCTCTCTCTCTCTTCCTCGATACAAGCACAATCCTTTATTGTTCTGCCCATTTAATAGGTCAGGAAAACCGAGGTGCCAAGGTCAACAGACTTCCCGCTTGGGCACACTGAGCCACAGAGTGACAAATCATCTCCCTGGAAACTAGATTTGATTTGTTCCCATCCACTGGGTTAGACAGAGCCCATCCCCTCAGCCATGGCAGCATTGGGTGTAAGCAGCCTTATTTTTTTCCCCCAATCAGAGAGGCCAAAAATATTTCGCATTATCATTTTTATCTATACTTCCTTAATTTTGAATGAAGCTGAGTATCTTGTCTTACTTTTATTGGCAATTTATATTATTTCTGATATGTACTTTGCCTAGGTTTTCAGTCACCTTTTTATTGATTTGCAAGAGCTCTTTGTGTATTTCAGATATCAAACTTTATGCTATAAAACATGAAACGAAAATATTTCTTCTCTGTGTTGCTTATCCCTTAATTTTGCTTACGGTATCCTTTGTCATAGAGAAGATATGAATTCTTTATAATCAAATCTGATCATCTGTTCCTTCACAGTTTCCAGAATTTATGTCTTCCATGTCTCCCTCCCAGGAAAATAAAATTAGTCTCCAATATCTTTTTCTAATACTTTTGTAGTTTTTGTTTTTCTATTTAGGTCATTAATCTGTGTGGAATTTTTTTTAACTTTTACTTTAAGTTCAGGGGTGCAAGTGCGGGTTCGTTACATAGGTAAGCTTGCGTCATGAGGGGCTACTGTACAGATTATTTCATCATCCAGGTATGAAGCCTAGTGCCCATTAGTTATTTTACCTGATCCTCTCCCTCCTCCCACCCTCCACCCTCCAGCAGGTCCTAGTATGTGTTTTTCTCCTGTATGTGTCCATGTGTTCTCATCATTTAGCTCCCACTTATGAGAATATACAATATTTGGTTTTCTGTTTTCTGTGTTAGTTTGCTAAGGATAATGGCCTCCAGATCCATCCATATCCCTGCAAAGGACATGATCCTATTCTTTTTTATGGCTGCATAGTATGGAATTTATTTTTGAATACAGTGTGCAGTGGAGGGTCAAACTTTATTCCTTAATTTTCTACCAGATGGATTGCCAGTTGCAGGTATCTAGCTAGAAGGGAAACTCACCTTTCTGACTCTGTTTTGCTCAGCACGAAGCTAAGTCCACAACTTCAAAAGCCAATGGGGTTGCCTTTTGAGTTTTGGTTTGGGGGTCACTGAGCTATGTTTGCCTGGCCTCCATGACCCAATGTTACATCTTCAATTGCTTCATGAGGATCAGTGCATCTTCTTTTCTCCATCACTTATCCTCTACCATCTAACTAAGCTACTAACCCATGTGAGTTATTCATCACTATTGCTGACCAACTGGGATATAAGGCAACCAACTATTAGTGATGCTATTTTAACAATTTGCCCAGAGCTTCAACTATTCTCATATCTCTTTTCCAAAGAAATTTTGAAACAGACTTCAGCTGGGTGTCATGGCTCATGCCTATGATCCCAGCACTTTGGGAGGCTGAGGCAGGAGGATCACCTGAGTTGAGGAGTTCGAGTCCAGACAGGGCAACATAAAGAGACCCCATCTCTACAGAAAATTTTTTTAATTAGCCAGGCATGGTGCTGCCTACCTATGGTCCCAAATAGGAGGCTGAGGCAGGAAATTTCTTGAGCCAGGGAGGTAGAGGCTGCAGCGAATGGTGATCCTGCCACTGCACTCCAGCTTGGGTGACAGAGCAAGACCTTATCTCAAATAATGATAATAATAATAATGAAATAAGTATAAAACAGACTTCAAATCATCTTTAATACATTATTTGAAATTCCCTCTACAGATCTAGTCCAGCCCACAAATTATTTGTGCAGATGCAGACATTTTTTCCTCTGCTTTTATGACTGAGCCTCTCGAACCTTCTTAACTTTTCTCCAGGTATTCTCTCTGCTGTAAGCTCCAAGCGGACGGGTGGCTTATCCTGTTACTTCCCACTGAGTAAATAACACTGATCATTCATCTCATCCCTTACAGAGAACTTTGTGGAGGCTGGGCGGGGGGAGTCGCTTCAGCTGGATCATTAAAATGAGCTTCATACCATTTAGGTGAATCTAAATTCTGTCATTTTTTTGTCATCAACCTGTTAACTTGTCAGTTGTTAGTGGTAGTGGTAATTTATTTTTCTTCTGTGGGAGTCTTAGAGCTTCCATTTATTAGATTTAGTGAAACAGGAATAGTCAATTTGTACAAACATTTTAATTAATTTTAAATAGAAGCTTGAATGCTCAATGTTCTGCTCCCCTAAGCCTTAGGAAGAAGAGAGACACACGGAGACACAAAATGCTCCACTTTCATACCTCGCAAATCAGAACCAACTCCCTCCCACACCAGAAAACACTGGAAGAAGAAAACCTCAAATCTTTCCATTAGTATTATTTGACACACCGGTGGTTGCTAGTGTTTGTGTGTGCGCATTTGGAACCTATGGCATTTCTTTATTTTATTAGTCCTTGAAGTCAGATTGGAGATTCAGTTTGAAATTTCACAAGGGAGCATCTGCTAATTTGCCTACCAAGTGTCAAACTGCTGTGAGCCATACATGTTGTCTCACTTAATCCTCCCATCAATGCTGAAAGACAATTTTTTGAAGGGGAAATTGGATCTTTGAGAGGTTCAGTAACCTTGCCAAAATCCCACAGCTGGTAAGGTACAGGCTTGGTTTTGAACCCAGGTCTTTCTGAAACTGAAACCCTTGCTTACTTCCACTTCTGCTCTGTAATACTTCTTGGCGCAGAGTAGGCAGTGTCATTTTTCTATAACCTGTCATAAAAAGTAATGTGGGTTGCGTGATACTAAAAATATAATATGTATGAATACAGGAGGTTCCCCATTTCACATCCACCTCTTGAATAAAGATCAGCCTGAGCCTTAGATACTGGGTTGAGTTATGTCTGAGAATGAATCCTAGCTGCAGAGGGAAGGTGCTTTCCATGCAGGACACCTCAGCCACCACTGGAGGGAGCTCGTCTGGTCTTTCTGCACTCTGCCCCATGGCAACCGGATTACTAGAAAGTCTTGCTCCTCTAATCAGCTGTTTTCCTCGTCTTTGTATGGCATAAGTGAAGTCCACTGAGTGTCCCGCTTTCCAGTGAACATCAGTGTTTTGAATTTTTGACCACACTCCCAGAGAGCATGCAGCAAACTCTGAAGTAAGGCTGCATTTGGAAGGTGGAGAACTCTCTGACCTATTTTTTATTTTTTTCACCAAGTAATTTAAGTAGGTCAAATTTTAAATTTGATTTCCCAAGCACCTAGTTTTAAATAAAACCCATTCTTACCTTCTAGACAATCTTATTTTTTTCTACTTGAAGTTTATGCAGAAGAGGAACGGTGTCACTATGAGTAAAGAAAATAATTCAGCCGGGCACGGTGGCTCACGCCTGTAAATCCAGCACTTTGGGAGGCCAAGGCGGGTGGGTCACCTGAGGTCAGGAGTTTGAGACCAGCCTGGTCAATATCGTGAAACCCTGTCTCTAATAAAAATACAAAAATTAAGCAGGTGTAGTGGCGCGCACCTGTAGTCCCAGCTACTCAGGAGGCTGAGGCAAGAGAATCGCTTGAACCCAGGAGGAGGAGGTTGCAGTGAGCTGAGATTGCACCACTGCACTCCAGCCTGGGCGACAAAGCAAGACTCTGTCTCAAAAAAGAAAAGAAAAGGAAAAGAGTCCTATCTATATTTTTTATCAATCAAAAAAAAAAACAAAAACAAAAATTATTTTCACCTTACTTTCTACCCTCTTCCACCATTTGGGAGGAAGGAGGATGTAATGGGAGACCAGCGTTGGTGATTTGATGTAACTTTCTCTGCCATCCACGACAGCCCATCCAAAATATAACCTCCTTAAGTCAGAAACTGTCCTTGGAAGCTCATCTAACTACACATTGTACAACCATACTTCTCACTGTTTTTTATTTCAGTGCAGGGCTGGAAGGGGGCTGAGAAGGGATGTTGATTCCAGTCTTCCCACCAGGAAATACCTTCACTGTTACCTAGATCAGAAATGACAAGCAGGTTTTCTCTTGAATACCAACTCTGCCTGCTTGCGGGTCTCAGCCTGAGCACTGCATTGACAGTTTTGAGGCTCTGTCTCGGCTCTGGGGAACAAGATGCCATGATCAATTAATGATGTCTGCAGAGGTGTGGGAAGGAAATACCATAGTTCGCGTGCACACACTTGCCATCCCTGACCTACAGCTGAGCATGAGTCTCATGAGGAACTGGCGTGGAACGAACTTACTCTGTCTTAAATCTCTCTCAAAACTTTAAGAAAGTCCAGAGTTTCTTGTGCTACTTCGTATTTGCATGATCCCTAATTTAAATCTCGGGCACCCTGGTTCAAAGCTCTTTTTCTACCCTCTCTTAGACAATTAGCCTCGTTAGCAACTCTGTACAAACTCCTCTGTTTAAGCATGCTGGAAATAGAGAGTATGCTCCCTACATTTAGGGTTCATCTAAATTCAATATGTGACTTTGAAGTTCTCACTTTTCAACTCATTATTCTCTGGTAGATTCATAAGGATAAGAATTCTGCTGAAAACAGCACCTCCAATAGTTTTGACAACTGTCCTATTATAAAGCATTTTGAGGGGAAATATCCCCTCAATCGTATGTCAACTATTGAGATAGTTCTATTTCAAATCAGTTTGCAATTAAGGTAAAACATGCACTTCCCCAGAAAAAGGCATTATGTTTACAGCATGAGATTCACTCCAGGGACTGTTCTTCCCACGTCTTTCATAAACGGCCATTTAGTGCTTGCTCACAACCCCCTACCACTGGGGAATCTCTGAATATCAGGAACACAGGAGAAATGTTTACCTAATCAAGCCACCATTGATGAATGCAGCAATGGAAGGAAATCAACAATGATAAACATAGTCCCTGTCTTGAATAGCTGACTATATCTTTGGGAAATTAGACACGCACAGAGGAAAGTTAATTATCATAAAAACTAAATCGAAACATGACAACCAAAGGTGATTCATGAGGCTGGGTGGGACAGGTGACTAGGAAGTGACATGATTAGTTATGTCATTGCTGCAAGGCACAGGGCGCTCTCCCGGGTGGTAGATGTGTGTTCACATACGTGCAGAAATCTCTGAACCTCTGCATTCCAAACCATGGACAGCACCAGGAGTCACTGAAACATCTGTGTCCGTCATTTCTGAAGGCCTCTAAATGCCTGTTCCATAGCCAGAGGAGTTTAGTCCCAAATTTGAAGGCAGATTGGAAAGTTAGGTTCTTTATAAACTGATGCGGAAGTGAGAAGTCCAAGACCTGAAGGAGACCGACCACTGAAATCCCGTTCTTGATGAACTCTGAAAGGCCGGAATTGGCACATTTGAGGTTAAACTGATTAAAACTGTAGGTAATCTCCCAGACAATCCCCACTGATTTTCCAACCTTCTTCCCACCAGCAGATGGAAGAGGGTACAGCTGAAGAGTGAACTCCTAGAGATCTCATCTTCAGCCTGCCTGCACCTTTGCTTTTTTTAAATAAGTCAAGCATATTTAATTGTTATACTTTATTACACAGGTTACAATTTGAAGGAGGCACAGTAATCCCTCCTTATCCTCAGGGGATACATTCCAAGACCCCTGTGGGTACCTGAAACCACAAATGTCACAAACCCTACATATACCATGTTTTTCCTACGCATATATGCCTAGGATAAAGTTGAATTTATAAGTTAGGCACGGGAAGAGATAAACAATAATGGTAAAATAGAACAATTAAAGCAGTAGCTGTAACAGCAGTTATGTGAATGCAATTTCTCTCTCTCTAAATTCCTTACTGTACCGTACTCACCTATTTTCAGACAGCAGTTGACCGAGGGAAACTGAAACTGAAAGTGAAACCCTGGATAAAGAGGGACTACTTAATTTCTTGGTGGTATTAAACTCATGCAGTGGGACTTTTAGTGGCTCACCTGTGTCTCATCCCCGCTTCCTTTTAAATAGGCATAAACTTATTAGGAGTAAGGTCGACTGATCTGAGGATAAAATAATCAGCAAAATGGATTCTGACCCCCAATACCAACAACAGGAACAAAATAAGGACGTCAGTGTCACTTACTGAAGAGCGCCACTTCAGAACTGGGCCAACCTGGTTCCCAGCTGAGCTCCCCTGCTTATGGGCTGTGTCACTTCCCCGGTCTTTGAGCCTCACCTGCAAAAATGAGGACCATGATTGTAACCTCCACGTCATAGGATGATTAGGATGATGAAGTCAAGAATTGCATATAAAGCCTTCTG
This sequence comes from Cebus imitator, assembly GCF_001604975.1. NCBI lineage: Eukaryota > Metazoa > Chordata > Mammalia > Primates > Cebidae > Cebus > Cebus imitator. The sequence continues at coordinate 5,967,517 of NW_016107401.1, forward strand.
TACGGTGCCCAGCACGTAACAAGCCTTTAATTGGCAGTAGCTGCTGTTATCAGTAGCACTTGTGTTGTTTATCAGGTGATGGTTCTGCACCTCTGCAGCCAGAGTCCCCAGCCTAGAACACTGAAAGCCAAGCTCCAAGGCGAGGCAGCTCCTCAGACTGCCCCAGCCCCTCGGATGCTAGCCCCTCGTGACCTGGTGCTCTGTCTTTCCTTCGTGCAGCTGCCTGCCCCGTCCTGTGCAGTGGGAATGGACAATATTCTAAAGGGACGTGCCAGTGCTACAGCGGCTGGAAAGGCGCAGAGTGCGACGTGCCCATGAATCAGTGCATCGATCCTTCCTGCGGGGGCCACGGCTCCTGCATTGATGGGAACTGTGTCTGCTCTGCTGGCTACAAAGGCGAGCACTGTGAGGAAGGTAAGCCCGCCGGGCCGCAGGCTAGGCATTAGTGGAGGGAAGCATTTGCAGGGCCTGACCTTTGCTAATGAGCCCAGTCCCAGGCTGTGTGTTTTGCAAGGGAAGCATCAACATTTTGCACAAAAAGCTTCAAACTCCTTCGCTTTGATAAACTTCTTTAGCTGTAGAACAAGAAAGGCCTGTAGAGATGGTTCTGGGAGAAATGTTTTGTTTTACTCTCCTTTATAGAAATTAATTTCTCTTTCACCTTTGTTCTTAAAATTGCTCTTTCTGCCTTTGTCTGTCTTCTCCTTCCTTCTGCTCCTCCTCCTGTTCCTTCTCTTTCGTTTCCTCTTTTTTTCCTTTCCCTTGCCCTATCTTTCTTCCTCTTTCCTTCTGCTTTATTTCGTAATTGGGAATGACTAAAGCTATCTATCCAGAGAAAAGAAACAAGAATTCCTAAGCCCCTTGCCTTCCTTCCTAACAAAAAGCTTTGCTGTTGTTGTTGTTACTAAACTCTGCCTGGTCATCTAAGACCCATATGTGTCTGTGTAAATATTCCCGCAAAAATTAATATCAATAGACAGTCAGGCTTGAAAGATTGCAGGTATCCATGTCATTTAGAAACACCATGTAGGGCAAATTAGTCTGGTTACCTACGATTGCACAAAATTAGAGGAGAGTGAGCATGCAGCAAGAGGGATAGGATTTGATGAATCCTGAAAATCTCACCCTGGCAGGCACGTAAGGCCCTCTTGCACACATAGGTGAAAATCAGGGATATCATAAACTGAATTTGATCGGACAATATGGTCAGAGATCAGGCTTGGAGATCAGGAGAAGGGGACATGCAGGAACAGGGAGAAAGGGCACCTCTCTGGAGGAAATCCAAAAGCAGCTCTAACTAGTCCTAGTTACCTTGATCACTTCTTTCAGATAAATTATTTTGTGCCAAAATGTTGGGACTGACTTGCAGTAGCTATAAGGCAAGAGAAAGCCATGCTCTCTGTCAGCCTTCCCGCTCTGCATTTGCCCTTGCAGAATATGGTCTCTGGTTGTCCATTGATTCCTTCTCACCATATACATAAAAAATGAACCACAGCTGTTAGGAAAGTAAGAGCATAGACCCTCTCAGCCCCTTGCCCATTCCCCAATCTCTGAATTGCCGTCATCATTGTCTTCCAGCTGAGGCTCCTTTTCTCTAAGTACATCTCCCAGTGAAATGTCCTCACACAGCTCAAACAGCCCTTTTCCCTCCCATGTCCCAGTGGAAACAGAAGTGTCGACTTGCCCAACAAACTAAGGGAAAAAGCGAAGCCCCTGCCTATTCTGCATGAGACAACTTGAGGTTACCATCCAAGATGTCCCCATAGAATAGGTCCTGTTGGATGCCATATGCATTCTGTGTTCTTCATGGCCAGGCCAACAAGGGATCTCAGGTTTTATGAGGTTCTCTGATGCTAGTGGATTCATTCTTTCATCCCAATAACTAATGGATCTCCAGAGTTCCGTACAAAATAGCCAGTCATCACAGCTCTCACCACAAAGCAATGACAGTGCTTTATCCTTAGATATACCCACATAGGGTCTCCTTGGGAAACCCTGCATTTCATAGTTTTTAGAGCCATGGCTACAAAAAGTCAGCATCCATAACATTCTTCCTCTAAGATTTTTCAATGTATCAGCAGTAATGCCCTTAATGGGGCCCAGAAGTCTGACCCCCAGATCTTCCCTTGCTCAGTTCTCTATATATTTTTCCTCTATTATAAAAGGTAGCCTCCCTATGTCTGCATCATAAAAACAAATTGGGAGTTTGGATGGAGGAAATACTGATTTAATAACCCCGCTCGAAAGGTTAAAGTTCTTAAAGATAAATGGATTGCAGGAGGCAAAGCTGTGTTCGCTGAAAACATAAGAGAAGCCAATAATATGACAGGAAAGGTTAAGACGACCTTTTGCATGCATCATTTGGAGAAAGGAAAGTGTGAGGGCAACAACATTGCCAGCCTTCGAATTTTTTCTCTCCAGTACAGATTGTACACAGCTGTATTCGTGGAATCTCAAGTGATTTCTCAACTTTCTCACTATCCCACCTAGTCTTATTTAAATGTTCAGGGCGAATTTACCATCCAACCAACCAAGCAAGCCATGTGAATCATTATGACAGGAAGAAATCTCTCTATTGATTTCTGCTACCCAAAAAGAATGAACCAAGCTGATTCATATGCTGTTTTCAAAATAGGAAATGGGATCAGAAAGTCTGGATCAGCACTTTTTCTTCCATTTAGCTTTTTTATTTCCGATATTCATCATAGTCATAACGTTCAAACAATTTACCTGAAATGGCCATGGCAACGAAATCAATAGTTGCCACTCCTTCGTTTTTCCTGCATAAACATGGTTGTGCTATTAACAGATTTGCACATGAAAATGAAAGCATGTATTCGTGAGGTTTCATTTAATGTTGTCTTGGGGAGTGGGAAGGTGATGAGAAAGGAACTGACATATTAGTTTAAGTCAGCCATGTTTTCATGTCAGTTTCATGGTTGAGTCATTTTTCAATGACATTTAACTTCATAAATGTAATTCATGGTTCTTCAGGGGCTTATAGTACATATTGTTTGTAAAACTCCTTGACCTCCTTTTTCATCCTTAGGGATAGAAATTGCATTCACAACCCTTTTTTGTCAAACCTACAGAGGGCCCAAGACTAAATGAGTTCTAATGATTTCAGCTGCCAGGGGGCTGGTGTTTCGAGGCACATGGTAGTAAAGGCCACTGTCCCCTTTTAAGTGTAATGCTGTTTCTATTTATAAAGCTTTGTAAAATGCCGTAGTCCCTCCTGCCTGCTAAAGACTCTAAGGACGTGGCCACAAGACCGTCTTAGGAAATCGGAACCAAATTTAAAATTCAGAGTAAAACTGCTCCTCTTGAAGTTTGAATTTAGTTATTCCATCCACTGCTGTAATTATGTAGCACAAAGGGCATATTTACTGGTAGCACTGACCAGAGAAAGGGGTTAGCTAATATTTTTAGATACAATAAATGGTTTTTTGATGGCATTCTAGTACTGCGCTAACAAATCTCTGTGGATTTTCCTCCTTCCTTTGTACCATAATTCAGGATAGAGAAGAGAGAGCTAATTTATCTGGAAGAAAAATGCCATCTTCATTTTTTTAGTGTATTACTTTTTATTATTTTATCCTTCTAAGAAAAAGATGGTGATATATATTTTTTTGAAAGCTCCTAGCTGCTGGCACCTCCCCAAACATTTTAAATGGCTAATTACAGGTTGAGAGCTATTTTTGAAGCAATAAGCCACAAGATATTTTTGTGTGTATTTTAATTTTGCCTTATTAGAAATGGGGACAGAGTGAAAAATCAGAACTTCAGAATTTCCTTTATTGGAAGACTATCAACGTGACGGGTTCTGAATGAATTCGTTCATAATTTGCAGATCCCCAAATACAAATTTTTCCCAAAAGCAAGAAATTGTTAGCACCATCTCTGTTTCCCACCTGTCCTTTCTTTACACAGGAAGTTTGTCCCATCAATGACAAACACTTATAACACAGTCTGTCCTTCATTCTTGCAGCAACTGTGTATTGAACACCTAGTATATTCCCTTAGCTGTGCTAGGCATGGGATGCCAGAGGCCCCGCACAGCTCTTTGTCTTCTACGTGTTTGACATTTTCAGCTCACGTTTACATTCAGGTGTGCTCTGCCACCCTAAGTTGAGCAAATTTGAAAGTATCAGACAGGTTTATGTCATCAGGAGTGCTATTCGCCAAGACAGTGAATTCAACCATAAAGTGTTAACCAGATTATGTAACATCATCGTAAATATCTCCAACAAATAAGCAACTAAAATTCACCTTTTGGGAGTGTACCCCTGATTTTCTTTAAATCATTGTATTTTTTCCATGACTGAAACAGTTTTGAAACAACTTCTATAAATAATATCTCCCTGAGAATACACAAATGGGATCGTGAGAAATATCTCTTACCACTGAAAATTATTATTTTTGCTCCAAGGGAGGGCTGCCCTTTAGAAACTTCATGGAATATTGTGATCTCTAATAAGTCCAAATTTCTCAAGTCTGATGTCCCTCAGGACTAGTTAGTTTATGGCACGGATAATCTAAATAATGTCATATTTAGAGCCAATGTGTCATCAATATTAAAACACACTAATGGCTGGGCGTCATGGCCCACACCAATAATCCCAGCACTTTGGGAGGCTGAGACAGGAGGACTGCTTGAACCCAGGAGTTCACAACTAGCCTGAGCAACATAGCAAGACCCCATTTGTAAAGAAAAAAAACACTTAGCGGGACATGGTGGCATGTGTCTGTGCTCCTAGATAGTTGGGAGCCTGAGGCAGGAGAATCACTTGAGCCCAGGTGTTCAAGGCTACAATGAACTATGATCACACCACTGCATTGTAGCCTGGGTGACAGAACAAGACCCTGTCTCAGAAAAAAAAAAAAAAAATACTATTATTTTGTGCCCCATAGGGAAGAAAAAAAGACACTCAGCATAAAAAATGTCTTAGGAGATCCTATGGCAAGCTGAGACCCTGAGGAATTACCATCTTATTGTAATAGTGAATTATTTAGAGACTAGAAGTCTTTCATATTTCAATCTTGGCATTTTGCAAGGAGAGAAAACAAAATTTTTTCTGAGAATTTGAACCATAAGATGGCTTGCATACACAGGAAAGATTTAATAACATTGTCAGTGTGGCCCATAAAAACCTCAAGAATAGAATTCAACATGGTCTCGAGCTAGCTATGCCCCCAGATGATGGAAGAAGCGATTCTTTAATCTGGGCCAACAGGCCTGATTTGAAAGCCATGAAAATGGGAGAAATATGTCTTAATCAAATAAGGTGACAATACATCCACATTTGTCTGATCCACAAAGCAATATCTGAGCCCTCTGCTAGACCACCATTCCTCATTCAAACCATGTATTACACAGAACCCTATTCTCCAAATGACACTGCATCATTTCCTGAGAATACGTAGGAATACATAAGAAAGCTATGCTTCCTCTAAAAGGCCCTATTTATTCAACCCTTAGCTTGAATGGAGGTCCCAGGTTTGAGATCATATTCTCATGCAAAAAGTCCTGTCCTCAAGAACTGGTCTTTGCAGCTCACTCGTCTCCTCACTTAAGAGGTGACACCTGATTACTCATCTTCAAGTTACCTACTGGATGTATATCTACTCTATTAAGATGGCCAAACAATCAGACAGTGAAACAGGCAAGAACCACAATGACTGGACTCTGACCATCAATTCATCTGATTGGCTGGTGGAAGGTCAGTGCCGTGGCCAGAGATAGCCATCCAGTCCCCTGGTGATTACTTATAGGAAGTTGATCCCTTTTGGATCATTTCCACACCCAACTTCACCTCTTCTATCCTGCACATTTACTAACTTCTTCAGTGGGTGTGTGCTCAGAGAATGAATACTAATTTTAGACTTAGCCTAAGTGAAGCCTCTTTAGGAAAGTGACTCATTTATAATTTTCATTGGTTTTCCTTTTCATCTTTTGTTAGCTTTCGAAGTCAAGTTACAAAGTGCCTCTCTACCTTCCTCTCTCACAGTGAGGGGCAATCCAGTTTGGCGACACGTGTAGAAACATGGCAGGTAATCACATTCTTAACACAGATGCTCTGATACGATTCGGTCAAGGTTCTAATCTTTATAAGCACAAGATGCTGAAGGTGGAATGGCATACCTCTATATCTGATTTCTCCTAATTCTGCTTGAGAAATCCCCTTTTTGTTTCGCTTGCATCTTCTTCAAGTTCGAGATTTGGTGTTCTGAAAAATAAGAAGCCTTTTATTTTTTATGGGTGTTCTTCAGGAGACTACATATGTATTTCCTGGGCTGCTCCATTTGCCAGCAAGTAGTTAGGAACTGGTGACCCACTGGTCCATTCAGCAGCAAGCCCATGTCTCACGGCACATCCTCCATGGATGATCAATACTCTTATTCTTTGTTGTTGTTGTTGTTGTTGTTTCAGTTGATTGCTTGGATCCCACCTGCTCCAGCCACGGGGTCTGTGTGAATGGAGAATGCCTGTGCAGCCCTGGCTGGGGTGGTCTCAACTGTGAGCTGGCGAGAGTCCAGTGCCCAGACCAGTGCAGTGGGCACGGCACATACCTGCCGGACACAGGCCTCTGCAGCTGCGATCCCAACTGGATGGGTCCCGACTGCTCTGTCGGTAAGCCACAATGTTTTCTCCTTCCTCTCTCCACCACTGGTGCCCTGTGTTCCATCCCAGTCACAGACGGATGGGAATCTACTCTTAACACTTAGCTTGGGGTAAGGGAACTTTGATGAGTCACATTGCGTCTTTCTCATTCTCTTCTCCTCAATCGTGGAATCTGTGATCTTTGAGAAACAAACAAACAAAAAAGCATTGGGTTGGTTCCATCACCGCAAATGGATGAGGGGCCCAGGAGGGATGCTTCCATTTGCATTATAGGCTTTCTTATGTACATTCCCTAAAGGTACCAGAAAACAAAACAGAACGATTTAGCCCCAGACAAACTGAATGGAACAGTCCCATAAAACAGAAAAGAGGCTCCCTCGAGATGCTGCGTGAGCATGTTCTAAAGCTCTATAATACTCCAGTGACAGGAAAATAATGACGTCGGGTTGTACACTTCATTTTCCTAAAATTAAGAGTATGTGTCTTCCCTCCAGAGTGACCTTAAAAATGGAACAGTTCAACAGTTCAAGCCGGTCCCAACCTTCCTGAGAAAGGTTCTGTTCACACTGACAAGTGCCTATCCAAGCAAGCGATCATTCCGCCCCCTTCCTCTGGGTAGTGAGACAGCTGTCAGATTGCCATGGCAATCAGGAAGGGAATAGATGTGAAGCTTTGCCTACAATGGGAAAGAAATGAATATTTCATTCCAAAAAGAAAAAAAAAAGAGTCAGTTAAAATGGGCTATTTTGGGATGTCTTCTCAGCCCACTCGACTCTGGCTTCAACTCTGATGCTGATGGTCCTGGCAAGGCCGTGCAGAGGATGGAAGGAGGCGGGGGTCCCAGATCCACAACCCAGTTACACTGCAGATATGTTGTGTGGCTTTGAGAGAGTCACTGGCCCCACTCCCCGGCCCGTTCTTCCTTCCCCTGGCATGCCAAGCCACGCCTCCCTCTGACTGATGAAAGGATGAATGTGGGGCACGTGCTTGTCCTCGCGTGAGAGGTCTGGAATGCCAGAGAGTGCATATCTGTCTGTCTGTCTCCTCCTCAAGCACAAAAGACTTTGAGCTCCTTTGAGAATGAAGCTGTGTAAATGCAGCACAATTACAGTGGTCATTATCGCCACCAAGGTGCCGATCTGGGTAGCGGGGGGATCTGCAGTCATCTTGGGAATGGAGCAGCGGGGTCCCCAACTGACCTCTTGGGCTTGATCAGTTCAGGCTCTCAGTGAGGAAGGAATCCCAGCTGGCTAGAGAGTCAGGATCCACGCATGGATCTTTTCAGGTGGGTACTTCCCAGTTAGCTTTGCCAAACCGGTTGGAATGGTCTTAATCTCTAGGAGAGTGGTTCTCACATTCTAGTGAGTATCAAAACCACCTGGAGGACTTGTTCCAACAAAATCTCTGAGTCCCACTCCCAGATCTTTGAATTCACTTGGTCCAACCGGGGCACAAGCATCTACATTTCTAACAAGTTCCCAGGTGATACTGATGCTGCTGGTCCAAGGGCCACACTTTGAGAACCGCTTCTCTAGAAAAAAAGATATAACAATGAATTGATACCCAGCCAAGGAGAGACAAGCCTCCAAAGATGACAGAGCTGCTGGGCCTCCGGGCCTGCTCCAGGGGTCCTGGCCGTGTGTGCAGTCTGGACTCCGTGGAGGGTTTCACCAGCTGTGGTGTTGAGCTGTAATCATTGTTTTTCTTCCAGAAGTGTGCTCAGTAGACTGTGGCACTCACGGCGTCTGCATCGGGGGAGCCTGCCGCTGTGAAGAGGGCTGGACAGGCGCAGCGTGTGACCAGCGCGTGTGCCACCCCCGCTGCATTGAGCACGGGACCTGTAAAGATGGCAAATGTGAATGCCGAGAGGGCTGGAATGGTGAACACTGCACCATTGGTAGGCAAACGGCAGGCACCGAAACAGGCACATATTGCTTTATTTTCATAAATCGTAGATCTATAGTGACGGTCGCGCATGGCAACTGGCTGTTCCTTCAGGGACACAAGTGCTCTCCCACATTTCCTGCTGCCTCTCCAAATCTCCCAGGGGATAAGGAAAGGGAAAAATGAGGTCCCTAACTGGGAAGAGCTTTTTTTTTCTTTCCAGGATCCGGGGTTGAAAGGAAAAAGGGGCCAGAGCAGATTAGAAAACTCCTCCAAACTTCCAGTCTCGGGGAGGGAGAAATGCACACGCATGGGAAACTGTCAGTACGAGGGGGTTGCAAGCACCCCAAACCACTGTGTTCTGAAACTCTCCCCTTTTTAAATCCTCTCTCAGCTGGCTGGATCACTGGATCCCTGCTTGCCGGCAACAAGGTGAGCTCACTAATTCCAGGCCAGGTTAGATGCAGGCAGGACTCTCGGGTTCCCTTGGTAGTGGGTACCACCGTAAAGTCCTGAGAGCTGTTACCACCACTGTCATTAAATGTCTCCTCCTCTGGTCCCAGTTTCTTCTCACTCAACCACCTCTCTATAAAAGCTTCTTGACCAAGAATATCTTAAAGGTCATCTTCTTTGTTAAGAAATCGTTTTGGAGTTTCTTCATTTTTATTTTTCTGTCTTTTTCAGCACTATTGTGGCTTAGGGTAGGACTACACTAGATTAAATGTACCTAATCATCCCTTTGGTGGAGGAGCTGCGAGCCAATGCTCTTTGGCTTTCCACATCTCTCAGACTGTTGAGATGACAAAGTTGTCAACTTGAGCATCATTTTACCTCCAGTTTTTACTTTTGTTGTTTAATTAGATCAAGCCTAGGATCCATTTTTATACCAAGCTGGCTAATCTACTTGCCTGCATGGAAATTCTCAAAGAAGTTTCCAGCCAAACTACAGTGCGGGCCCTTGAAGTTACCTTTGATCCCAGCCATCAAGCTTAGGACCCTCCCCACTGTCCCAGCCTAAAAACCCCAGTCACAGATGGGCCACCTGGAGTGAGAGACAGGGTGAGGAGCTTGCACAGGGCTGATTCATGAGATCAGACTCAGTTTCCCATGCTGTTCATTTGGGTGGTTATGCAGAGATAAAGTGGACTGACTCTGCATTCGGTTTCTCCCAGTTCCATCTGATTGGGCATCCGAGGGGCAGCATGTCAATCAGGGCCAGGACATAGTACTGGGACCCTGCTGGGACAGTCTGTTGGCAGTGAATTGTTTTTGCAATCTCTCGATGACGCTCCAGGTCTTGCTCCCTGCTTTTACCCTCAGTTCCCTGCAGAGTCTGAGGAATCATTCAGAAGGCTTTCAAGGGAGGGCTGCGCACAGCCCAGTACTGAGACAGTTCTTACAATAGCTTCCACTCATCAGGGGCGTTCCTCTTGCTGTACTATTGCATGCCCAGTGTTATTTAAAGAAAGATTCCCCTCCCCATGTCTCCATTGCCCTAAATCCTCCCCTCAAAAGCTCTTGCCAATCATCAGCCTTGAGGTAGATAATCCTACTTTCTTTTAATCCATAAATCCAACCTCCCCTCCCCTGTGCCCCTCCTTCCCACATCTGGGGGGCAGAGGGGCTGGGTTAGTGTTTCCACAGTAATGCCTGCTGGCTCTCTCCTGCCTACAATCTGTCTTTACTTTGGAAATAGCTCACAAGAGGGCAGTCCAGATGGATTCGAGCAGGAGTCGCCAAACTATGGCCAGAGGGCCAAATCTGGCCTGCTGCCTGTTTTTCTATGGCTTGCCAGCTAAGAATAGTTCTTACATTTTCTAAGGGTTGAAAAAAAAAATCCAAAGAAAACTATTTCCTGGCACGTGACAATGAACTGAAATTCACATTTCAGTGACCATAAACAAAGTGTTATTACAGGACACCCACACCCATTCATGGATGCCCCGTCAGCTTCCGTGCCACCTGTCAGCACTGAGTAATTAGCAGACCACATGGCCCACAAAGCTGCTTGTGTGGCCCTTTACAGAAAAAAAAAAAAAAAAAAAAAAAAAAAAAAAAAAAAAAAAACATTAAAAAAAAAAAAAGCTAACTCCTGACATTCTCACGAGTCTTGCAAAAACCAGCGCGGGAGCCTTAGAAATCCTAAACTCCTTGTCCTTTTATTTTTATGTTGAGTCAGGTGGGCCGGGGAGCAGGGGAAGAGTCCAAGGTAACATACGTAATACATAGAAGTAATTTCCTTGGACTGTTTTGGCAGAAATTAAGTGTCTGTGTTTAGATAAAGGTGGTGATGGGTTGGATTTTCATAGCATNAAAAAAAAAAAAAAAAAAAAGCTAACTCCTGAATTGCACAAGTCTTGATGGAGAGAGGGGAGAAACATGAGACAGGTCCACACCCCTATTAAGAAAAGGACACCAGTTGTGACTTGAAGGATCTGAGCCTCTACTCCAGATATCACAGAGTGAGAGTGGAGAGAAAATAATAGATGTGCTGAAATGCTCTTTGGAGGCCTTTGAAAAGAGATGGGAAGATGACAACTTTGGTCTCAGCAGAGAATGGCAAGGATGTTGGCCAAGAGAAGATAGATGTTTCGGTCAAGCTAGCCCTTTGGGTGAGATAAAGTGGGGGGAAAAAAGGTGTTTCTGCTACTTGAAGTGTTTGGTGCAGGTTTCACATCTTTGTGTGATGACATACATGAGTTCTTGAGAGACATACAGAAAGTGTAAATTGATATGCCATGTAAAGTTCCCAAAATGAAGAAAGTGCTGGTCCAGGAAAGTCTCTTGTTCAGAACTGTGATCCCCTGTGACTTCAGAGTTTGTGCTTTACTACCAAAGCCTTTTCTTGCGGGAAATTAGGGCTCTCTGGCTTTATTGTAGGACATGTGCCAGCTCTTCATAGTTATGTTCACTGTGGTTTTCTCAAAAACAAAGTCAAGCATACCTTGATCAGTGAGATTTGCCATTCAAACACCAGAGAGATGTTCATGCATGCATAATTGCATCTTTTGCTTTTCTATCTCTGGCCCCCAGAGCTGTTTTGTGGAGTTTTAGTTGTCTAGTTTGAGCAGACACTCCTGTCATTTCATGTAAAGTAAATGCCACAGTTTACAAGCCCACATTTGTTCTCCTCCTTGGGGATACTGCCAGAGGAAACGGGGGCTCTTTAGTCCTTTCCAAGTGTGGCCTCAAATGCTATATTTTGAAAATAGAAAATAAATAAAAATGAAATGATACCAAGTCAGCAAGCAATGCATAGGGAAATTTTGAGTAAGGCAGAATTGTGGGAGTCAGTGTTGGACACTTGGGTTGTCTGTGGCCTATTCTCAAAAGGTCAGAGTGAGGTCGTTTTCTTGGAGTCGTTGCAAATAGTCAGCTGAACAATTCACATCAGCCCCTGTGGATTACATTTACTGAACTAAAAGGAGCAAAAAGAGAGATGAGGAAGAAAGATGAGGACACAAGCACAGACTCCTAAAACTTAGTCAAGTAGAAGCCTCAAGATCTATCCATGTTTGGTTAATGTCTTTCTGGAATTTGTGACCAAATCATTTATATTTGAAAATTTAGTAGAGATTGCTAAAGATTTAAATGTAAGGTATAACACTTCAGCGTTAACTGTTAGAGCTAACTTATTGGCAGACTAGATTCTACCAAGCAATGATTGTTATATGACCTTTTCCTTAAAAGTTAAATGTATAGCATGGCTAAAATCTACAGAACTGTGTAGGTAAGAAATATACTTTGAATACATATCAACTACAATTCATGTGTATCTTTGGAATATATTAGCATTTTTTGGATAGTGTGCAGTTTAATGAACAGATCAGATGGCACGTTGTGTGGTTAGAAGAGGTTTATTCTTTAAACATAATTTTAAAATGGGTTGTTTCTGTCATCTGCCACCACCACCACCATCACCCCTTATTAATGCTGGGAACAAGGTCAGGTACAGTGGCTCACGCCTATAATCCCAGCACTTTGGGAGGCTGAGGCAGGCAGATCGCTTGAGAACAGATGTTTGAGACCAGCTTGGCCAAGGTGGTGAAACCCTGTCTCTACAAAAATTGTCTGGGTGCAGTGGCACAAACCTGTAGTCACAGCTACTTAGGGGGCCAATGTGGGAGAATCGCTTGAGCCCAAGGAGGCAGAGATTGCAGTGAGCCAAGATCACGTCAAGGTGGAAATAACACCAAAAGGCCATGCAAAGGTTGTAACACCAGGGCATGGGGGAACTATAGAATTTATATAATAATAGGTCAAAATCACTAAGAACTATGTATAGTAAATGTAGATCAGCGTCTCATATTATAAAGACGTAAAGTAGATGTTAGTGTGTGTTATGAGCAGAACACTTGGGCAAAATACAAGAAGAAGCCAACATTTGCCTTGCCGGGGTATTAAGTGGGGGTGCTACATGCTAACTGTGGACTTTTGTAATTATCTCCTGAACGTGGGTTATCCAGATATCCACTCTGAATAATACAAACTAACCTGCAGACTAAATCTGCCCACACTGGGCACTTCCCGACCCTGGGTGAACTTCTGGATGTCTGGGTAGTGAGTAAGGTCTGCAATGGTTATTTCAACTTGTGTATTTTATCTATGTGGTCCTAACCTCCGATTTCATCTCAGAATCCTAAGGGCTTGATTCCTAGGACCTTGTGAGGCTGAGTGACCTGCCCAGGTGCCACAAGTCAGAACAGTTTTCTTTTCCCTGTATCGCACTGGGCCCTTCTATTTTTCCTCTTTAATTGGTTGGGGAAAGAAATCGGTGCTTGTGATGTTAATGAGGAAAATGAATCTTTACCCAAGGTAAAAGCAGCCGTGCAACGATCCGATGTGCCGATTAAGTGATTGTCATCAGAAGTAGACAGGGTCACAGTCCAAGAGGGAGAGAGCTTCAGAACAACAGGGAACAGGTTGGGAAGAAAGTGACTGTCGGAATTAACCAACTTCAGACTGAGGACAGCTGCTTCTGAATCCCATTCCAGTCTTATTCTAAGTTATGAAAACTTTTTGTTTTCCTTGTAGCTATTGTCCTTGAACATTTGAGCTTCCATGACTCTACAGTGAGATAAAGTTGAGATGAAATTAGCCACTGTGGAGCCATCCTTACCACCAGGTCTGTGGAAGCAGCTAATTCCCTGATTGGTTAATTCACTTAATCCTCCAGGGGCTCTTATTAGAACTATCCTTGGAGTTCATTTTTTAAATTTTAAGTGAAAGCCTAAAGCGATGGCCTTTCACTGTGAAAGATTATGGATAAACTTTTGGGCCAGGCGCGGTGGCTCATGCCTATAATCCTAGCACTTTGGGAGGCCGAGGCAGGTGGATCACAAGGTCAGGAGTTCAAGACCAGCCTTCCCAAGATGGTGAAACCCCATCTCTACTAAAAATGCAAAAATTAGCCAGACACAATGGCAATTGGCTGTAATCCCAGCTACTCGGGCGGCTGAGGCAGGAGAATTGCTTGAACCCGGGGGACGGAGCTTGCATACGTGTAGATTGTACCAGTGCACTCTAGCCTGGGCGACAGAGTGAGACTCTGTCTTTAAAAAAAAAAAAAAAAAAAAAGATTATGGATAAACTTTTAACAGAATACAAAAGGTGTTCCATTGCTGATGTCTCCCCACCCTCCACACACAATTAAGCCAAAATGTGAGCTTCCTCATTGAAGATCAGGAGTCACTACATGCCCAGAAATTCTTTTTGAGTCTGGGTCAGACAGTCTGCCAGAGGTTTACCTATCCAATCCCAGAACAAGGACTGGGAGGTAGACATTACAGAAACGTATTTTCACATCACTGCAAAAACAATAAAAGGAAAGAAAATAACTGCTTTATAAGCAGTGAGAATCTCATCACTGGAAGCATTTGCTTTCTTGTCCTAGATATTGAAGGGCTTTCAGCATCAGTTGGAAAATAGACAAGATAGACACAAACTACATCCTAACTTTATGACTCATTGTTCTGTAGTTTAAATGGAAGCATTTTTGGTATTGTTTTATGTGTTTAGTAATGTCTGCTCATGTTATGAGCTCCCATCAAAAAAGAAAAGAGGAGAAGAATTCTTGGTGTTTTAGCTCTATGGGAAGACATTGATTTGTGTCGTCCTCTGGGCTTTTCCCTTACTGTTTCAGAGGAACTGGTTTGTTGGATGGACTAGCTTGTGGCTCATAGTGATGGGGCCAAGCTCACTGAGTCAATAACTTGATGTAAGGTATTTCTTCCTGCCTTCACCAAAGCAAAGAACTGAACAGTTTGGAACTCTTGAAACGTAAATTCATGGATGAGAGTTAACACAAGGAAGTTTCCAGGCTCAAAGAAAGGGAAACGTGTAATAAGAGCTGTTGAAAAACATGGGATGTGTTGCCCTAATGTATAGTGAGTGTTCTGCACTTGAGCTTTGATAGAGAATCCACATGCCTTCCAAGTCTATGACTCTGGGCTTTCACAATATGCACTCAAGACTTTCCATTAAGGAAGGGAAAACAGAGTGGTTCTGGAGAGCTGAGCTCCCTTAGATATTTGTGATGGACATGTTTCTCATCACTTGGTAGCTAATTCATCGTGATATCATGAACAATAGACTGGCTGATGAAGGAGGACATCTGTGTTCTAGCCTTGACTCTACCACGTACATTTTGTATGTCCTAGAGCAAGTCACCAAGCCTCCCTGACCCCAGTTTCTTCATGTGGCAAATGAAAGGGTTGGATTATATCATTGACTTCCAGTGCATGATACACAAGCCTAAGATGCTTTTCATTGGTGTATAAATATGCCTTATTGAATAGTCATGTAGGGTTTTAAAAAATAAATACAGTATTAGGAAAAAATATAACTAGCACATCAAACTCATGATCATACAGCTATTATTGCTTAGGGAGGTGGCAAAAGTGGGTAGTGATATTAGTCCTGAGTAAATTTAAAGAAAAATATTAAGTAAATAGTACAGATATTGCAAATATCACAAATGCACCTTGTGATTGACTGAATTTAGAACACATTTGAATGAGCTGATCTCTGAGGACCTGTCCATTTCTAGGATTTCATTACTTTTGATGCAGAAGCATATGAATGGGCTATTCTAACGCAATCAAGCCTTTCTCTCTTCTGTAAGGCAGGTTTTCGATGTAGGCTCCCATAATATGCACTAAAGACTTTACATTCAAAGGATAGATACAGCAGAGTGCTGCCCAGCTGATGAGGCATTGTTGAATTGTTGAGGGTAGCGAATGGTGCTTTTGTTGTTAGTTTGTTTGTCTGCTCACCTCAGCTCCAATTTATACCCAGTTTATATAGGGAATCTTTTGTACATTGAAAAACTTCCTTGTATAAGTTGAACCATCAGGCCCGCTTTGTCCATTTATATTTTTTAATAAAAAGAAAAGACATGGCTCATCCATCCATGTCTGCTTCACTTGGATCCAGAGAAGTGCAAGCATGATAACAAAGTTTTTAAGAACACAGGCTTTTGTGGCCAGGCTTGGTGGCTCACACCTGTAATCCCAGCACTTTGGGAGGCCAAGGCGGGTGGGTCACTTGAGGTCAGGAGTTTGAGACCATCCTGGCCAACATAGTGAAACCCTACCTCTACTAAAAATACAAAAATTAACTAGGTATGATGGCAAGCTAAGCTCCTGTAATCCCAGCTACTCAGGAGGCTGAGACATGCTAGAACCCAGGAGGCGGAGGTTGCAGTGAGCCAAGATTATGCCACTGCACTCCAGCCTGGGTGACAGAGCGAGACTCTGTTTCAAAACAAAATAAAACAAAAACAAAAACAAAACAAAAAAAAACAGGCTTATGTGTCTCAGTTTCTTTGTAAAATGGGGATACGAAATACACCTGTCCACTGGGACATATGTAAAGTACTTGGCAGGGTACCTACCATAAAGTAACAGCCAGATACATGTAAGCTATTTTCATCATCATGAGCTTAATTATCTAGTGCCAATGTAAGACAAATTCCCAGGCACGGTGGCTCACGCATGTAATCCCAGCTCTTTGGGAGGCCGAGGTGGGAGGCCTGAGGTCAGCAGTTCAAGACCAACCTGGCCAACATAGTAAAACCCTGTCTCTACTAAAAATACAAAAAAAATTAGCTGGGCGTGGTGGCGGGTGCCTGTAATCTCAGCTACTCGGGAGACTGAGGCAGGAGAATTGCTTGAACCTGGGAGGCAGAGGTTGCGGTGAGCTGAGATCACGCCACTACACTCCAGCCTGGGCAACAGGAGAGAGACTCCGTCTCAAAAAAAAAAAAAATTCCCATTAGATGTTTCTTCCACCTCCAACCTCCCTTTCACGAATCTACTTCCAATCCATCAAGCAGTTAGTGGCATATCAGAATCACACCCACTCACTATCCATTTCCCAAACAAAGGTTGTTCAGCAACCTGCTGGCTTCTGATTCTTACAGACAAACATAAACTGCCTCTCTTACCCAGAATGGGACCCACTCATTTGCCAGGTAGCCTGATTGATTGTACATAGAAGATGGAATCTGGCATTTCTCACGTTTGAGGATGCTGCCTAGCCAGCATCTTAGAACACAGCATCGTGTCTCTCCTTTTCTTACTTCTTTTCATTCCTCATGACTCTGTATTCCAATGTTATATTTGCACGGGCTCTGAGCATCAAGAAATAACTCAGGAGACCCAAATTTGACTCAATCAAGTACCATGCTTGCCTTCTGGAAAATCAAGACTCTCATTGATTCTCTGTCCCCATTCAGCCCAATAAACTTCACAATTACCCTCATTCCTCCCACGCTGCAATTGCTTGACTCCTTTGGAGCATGACCCATGTGTAACATCTGGGGATTCTTTGCAATTTTTTGGTTCATCTCCTGGGTTATCAGGAGCCACACAGGATATCCCAGATGTTCATGTAAGCAGCAGATTTTGTATTTCCTCCCAAATTTCCTGCCTAATTGGGTTCAATCTTTACCAACCCTCTTTTTTCATAGCATTCTATTTCACGAGCTCTTTTTTAAAAGCTTGCCATTATTGCCTTTGGAAAATAGGATGCCAGCATTTTGAAAACCTGCCAGTCAAAAATGGGGTTTATTGCTTCCCTCTTTTTTCTTTTCACCATGCACTTATATGCATCGTTATAATCAGACCCACAAAAGGTAACCACATCATTGGTTATTATTGAACTTTTCCATTTATGAGTAATAAAGAACCCACACAAAATAGCAGCTACACGAAATTTAAGTATTTCATCATAAACAGTCTCAGGATAATTAGAATGGATTAAATTACGAGAGGAAATGCATTTAGTTAATCTTCCCTCTAATTAAAAAAAAATCCCTAGTTTTAAGTAAAGTGTTTGTTTTTAAAAACATACTTTCATTGTAATCAGTAAGGGAGAGGCCTGTTTGGTCCCCAGTGATAGGATGAGACATCTGCAGAGTTTGATCTAAAAACATTGGAATAACTACCAGCCAGTCTTGTTTTGGTTTTGGGGTTTGGGCGGGGGCTTATTATTAAGGTCCTTAAAGAATGACTCTGGTCTTTTCCCATTGCTGTTACCAAGGCATTCTCTACAAATAACCTCATTCCATAGTCCATGGTGGCATTACTTTGTGTTCTCAGATCACTGATGATATGGCTGACTCCCCTTGGCCAACAAGTGTCAAGTGAGAAGGTTAACTCAGCAGATGTTTATACACTTTTCTGAGTGACCTGGGGTAAAAGTCAAAATGAAACTGGTAAGTGACATGAGAAGTTTTCAAGATAGAACAAAGACATACTCCAGCCTTTCATGATGATATCTATTCCAAGACAGATAGGGCCCAAATCACCCTAAGCCCTACAAGTCTACAAATGTGTCTCACAAATAAGGAATCATTCACCTCACCTCACCAGTTTCATGGCTCATCCCAACTACAAGGCTCACTTCACACTTTCACCTCAAGGGCTTCTAGAAGTTTCCAAGAGTGTCTCACATGCTCATATTTAACCCAATCTGATTTTACAAGCCTGGTGCCTTCACTGAAACCTACCGTCTGGGAAATATACTTACAGGGAGCCCCACAGCGCTTCCCCTAATACCAGGGTCCATGCCAAGGATGTAGTCCCCAGTGCCAGCCGCACCATTAGTGTTCACGCTACTGAAGCCCTGCTGTGTTTACACAGTAAAGGAGAGAAGACCACACTCCCCAGCTTTGCCAGCTGGTCCAAAGTTCCTTTGAGAAGACAAACCTTCATTTTTTGCCAATAGTGGCTCTCCCATACATCAAAGTTTTGTCCCATCGCTGAGCTGTCGCACAGACACCACGGAGTCCTTTTTGTATCCTCACCTCTCCTCACCCTCAGACAGGCTCTCAACCCAGGGTAGTGGAGGATGCTTACAAGTTCTTTAAGCCCAGCCAGTCTCTGAATCCCAGTTTATACTCAGTCAGGACCCCTACCATTTAGATAAGCGGCTCTTTAAGAAAATCCTTTTCTCTTCATTTAGGTTAAGGGTTGCCTTCATTTTCAGCCAGCTCAACTGCAAATGCAAGAGCCCCTGTGATCTCCCTCCTTCATAATAATCGCATCCCAGCTGGAATGGAGAGGGACTGCTTACATATCCCCTAGACTCCAGGTTCCAAACGGTTTCAGCACAACTCTTTGAGGCTGCTCCATTTAATCATGCATGAGACCCAGCACCATGCAGTGCAAACTGAACATCACAGAAACTATGTCCTGCCCGACCCTAGAGAAAGAAAGTGTTAACCAACAGTGTAGAGACAGAAAGCCCCCACATAATTGCTGCCCAGGAGGAATTAAAAGAGCTGAGAACCCTGGGCTACGCATTCCAAGTTTAGCCACCACAGCACCTGGTCAAATTAGCAATGAAGTTGGTTAGAGTTTGGCCCAGAAGGGTCATCTTTCCAAAGCTGTAAGCAGATTGACAAGTTCTGGTAGGTATGAATTGCATTTCATTATTTCAAAAATTATGCTTTAACTTCAAGAGGGATTGCTAGACAGCCCTGTCTAGGTGTCTGGAAACAATGCCAGGGAGTGGGGAGTCCCCAAGATTACAAAATAATCACCTCACAAGTGCAGAGGAAACGTCTGTATCTGATTTTATTCCAATAAGTTAGCATGCTGTCAATCGCCAGTCATGCTATTGTATCTGAAACACACATTCTTTAATGACCTAAAACTCAAAACAGTGGCTTCTGCTTGGCAGAGAGCATCCTGGCAACAGGGCAAGGAGACCATTTCTCTATGTTAGATGTGTGTGAGCCCAGAAAGCCTAAATGTCACTGATGATTGCAATCCCTGTGAATAAGAAAAGAGACTGAAGATATTGGAGGCAGTATGAGAAACTAGCTTTTTCCTATTAATCCCTGCAAAGCAGGCAAGTCAAGTTGGGTTCCGTAAGCATGTTACTGTCAACTTTTTGCTATATGTTGAATATGCACTGATTTAACTTTTTGCTTCCATTTAATGGTGCCAAGAAAGATCTGTATCTACTCACTTATCGACCTGCTCCCTGGGGGTCTGATACAGAAAATGTTATCATATCCTAGAGAGAAGCCTTGTACAGACAACAGTCTACCCAGAATTAAGCAGTTTAAAATGCATAATACACATCAAAACCCATTCCAAAATCTCAATCATCTCCCACGTTATGTTTATAGAATGTAACATCTTTTCTCTTTGCTATTAACATTCTTTGTCAATGCTTGACTACGGCTGGTTTTGTGCATTCCAAATGTGAGGCCGTGTGGGGAATTATGGAGCAAAAGAATTAAATGCATGAGATATGGGATCAAACAGGACTACCTTCACATCCACCTTCCATCACTTGCAAGTTGGGTGACCTTTGACAAGCAATGTGTCTTGAATAAGCCTCAGTTTTTCCCATCGGTAAATTGGAAATAATAGATAATACCTACAACTGACTGTATTGAGGATTTCACTGATGGGGAACACTTAACATGTGCTTGCTACTCTGTAAGTGTTAGCTCAAAAATTATTAACACCACACTTTCATATCTTTACTGTAGTTTCTCGATGTGTCTTCACAGAGTGAATGATTAAGTAAATGGTAGAGTAGCAAACGACCCAAAATTTCCCAAAGGGCCCAAAATTCCAGAAAGAGAAGCCAAGGGTGCCACACAGGTGCCCGTGGCCCTCCTTGTAGTTCCAAGACAAGCTCCTTGGAACCCCTGGTTTCTGTTCTGTTGAGAAGGGAGCACAGGAAGAGAGAGGAAGGCAGGAAGGGATATGGAAATAGCCTAATTAAGATCCATTTGCTGGTTTTAAGAACATCGTATTCTAAACATCAATAAGAAAGCCACACACATCATCCATGTTATGTCTGGGGTTTACACGCCCCCCATCTGTTTCCAGATAAGCAATGATAACTATATTCAATCATTTGTGAAACATTCATTGAGTGCCTAGCATGTGCCAGCACTGTACTTGATGTGACACATGAGCCGCCTCTATGTAAATGGCAGCAAGGACAAGAAAGAAGTGGTTTGCAGAGGGTGGTAATCAGAGGAACTTCAGACCTCAGCTGCCATTTTACCCACTTGAGACTTTGATGTTTTCTTTTTTTTTTTTTTTT
>NW_016107401.1:5988723-6002402 GCF_001604975.1 Cebus imitator
TTTTTGTATTTTTAGTAGAGACGGGGTTTCACCATGTTGACCAGGATGGTCTCGATCTCTTGACCTCGTGATCCACCCGCCTCGGCCTCCCAAAGTGCTGGGATTACAGGAGTGAGCCACCGTGCCCGGCCAAGAGACTTTGATGTTTTCTAACCCAACACACCCATCCCGGTGTTTCTGTCAATAATTTTTGGTTTATTTTTCAACGTTGTCCTTGCTCACAGCTTCCCAAGGAGATCAACGTAAGGATGGAAGCCTTTAACTTCACTTAGTAGTTTAAATTCATTTGCAACACAATGTAATTGAATAAAAGAAAGTAGTCAAGTATCAAACTGTGTGGATACACACAAATGGCTCCCTCGTAAGTGTTAATATTTTCCACAATGGAGGAAACAGTTAAATCAAATGAAGGTGGCAACTCATTAAAATTTGATTTTCCCTCCTATCCTTTTTTATCTTTTAATCCTCTCTGTATAGCACAACTTGTTCTGTTAAATAACACTCATTAATGAAATCCCATCTTCTCTTAGCTATATCTATATTTTTATTTATTTTGAGAACCTTCAGATGCTTATAATCTAATTTAGTTGGATTACCGTTTGGACACCTCTAAGTAGGAAAACTTTGAGCTTTTAAGGTGGAATTACTGGCAAAGGCTGGGAGTAGGAGAAACCAGTTCTCTTCCCATTTCCCCTTGGTAGGAGGTGGTTGGGCAGGCCTTTCCTCTGTAAGGGGACGGGGCCTCCATTTGAATAATGAGGGCACTGTGAATTAAGGATCTGTGTTGACTCTGGAAAGGGGAGGGAGGGAAGAGCCTATAGAAAGAGTTATAAACTCAAATCATACATGGGGGAGGCAAGAATGACGTAAAGTGAGTGCATTAAACAGGATATAAGAGGACAGGGAATGGTGACAGATTGGAAAGTGAACGTCCTCTCTATGGAGGCAGACATGACCCAGCTCCAGCCGAACATGGCCACGTAGAAATACAAGCCCAGTCTTCCCCAAATTTCGAATTTTTTAGTAGAGGCCGGATATTGGGATTGTTATACATGGTGTCACAGTTTTTAAATGCTGGCAAGCAACTGAGAATGTATTAAAATGCTGTACAGACCATTCTGACAAGACTGGGACTAAATGGACCATTCGTCTGTAACCACTGACACCTCCCTCCAGGGCAGGACTAGTGGTGAATGAGGAAGCATCATTTGCCTGGATTGAGACTGGGACAGCTTTGGCTTCTCTTGTTTGATGCCTCATCTCTCCTTGGTGACTGGTTTAAGCTGGTGGGAGTCTCATTACCGTGATGCAGTGGTGATACTTTGCACTTGCATGGTGAATTTTCTCCAAGGAGCTCAAAAGACTTTGTGTTGCCTCAGCCAACCTCACAGCAAGCCTGCAAAGCAGGCAGGTAGCCATTGCCCCCAAACACGTGATGAGCAACAACAGAAAGTATTTTACACAAAGCAGCTAGGTGGACTCATTGGCTTAAATCCAGTGTCTACACCATTGGCAAATACAGCATTCAAGAAGCATGAGCAGGATTTCCCACTAATGCCTCCCCTGCCACCCTTTTCAGCTTCTTATCTTCCTTCCATCTGCTCCAAATGACAGCTGAGCCCCAAATCTCAACAACAAATACAAGCAAACCGAGCCAGTGACCAATTCCTGTTGTGCGTATGAGTGTATACACGTCTGTGTGTGCATGCGTGTGTGTGTGCCCACCTGACTTCTCAGCATGCCCAGCCCGGTACATCTGCATCCATTACAACATGTCTCTGCATTGGTCATTGGTCTAATGCCATGCTCTGAAATGCTATTTTTGCAAGTGTTTGAGACCTAAAAACTCCAAATGATACCTTCAGGATTCTGGACACCTGTATTTTGCTAACAGTGCCTAATAATTTATGCTGCTTGGGAACCCTGCTTCCCTTTCTCTTCCTTATGCTGATAGAATTACAGTTGTGAAGTCTTTCCCTTACAGAGCTAGAATACAGTCCCCTCTCAGGCTACTGCGGGTTCATAGGAGTGGCCATGTAAAATAGACGTAAGGGCCAGAGTCATGCAGTGGAGGCCAGGGACAAGAATCTTCTCTGAGTTTCCTTGGATAGAACACCCAAGAAAGTCAGACTGAGCAGCAGTGACTGGGGCTCCTCCAGAGTCATCATTTTCCCCTCTGTGACTGGGTTCAAGAGCTTTGTTACATAGTCCCTCTGGGCTATGCCTTCCCCTCTGCTTGATGGACATATGCACTCTATGTCCTGCTCTACTCAGAGGAATTCCTTGGGATTTGCAGGCATGACCCAGAGAGAAGACTCCAGTTCAGCAGTGTAAACCTGTTGATCTTTTTCCCAGGACAGAACAGCATAACAGAAGTATTCTGCATTTTCTAGATTGCCTTGCTCTTCCTTCAAAATTGTCTGAGATCAAACTACTGATTTCTGGGAATAGTTCCCAGCATGATATTCCACTATAATCATTCACATTCTCTGCATGCAGGCATGCCATAAACATCCTTCAGAGGCAGATGCAAAACCAGGGAAACACCTGGCCATTTTAAATGCATGTGTTGGAAAGATAACTAGACTTACTGGCATTGGAACTAGAAAGGCTGACATATCTACCAGCTTCCCATCTGATCCCACAAATCAGAACATGCTTCTTTAGAGCCAGAGGAAACTGCCTTTCCCAGGGATGAAAACCTTAAAGATTCAGCCGAAAAGTTTGGGAAATGTCTGTTGATCTAGTTGGAAAGAGGAATTGATTAAGCATCCAGATTCAAGAATGATGTTTCAGCTCTTCCCTTCCCAGTAGATCAAAATCAATATTGAATATTTAAAAGGTATATAGATTTTAAAAACCATTTCTTTATATACCTAAGCATATAGGGAGAAATCAACTTTTAATTGTGTTGCCGTGGGAGAAATCAACTTGTGCTTTCCACGTGGCTATGCAGAATGAAAACTGTACAGGCTTTCAAAGGCCAGCCTGAGGCTTCTCCGTATCTTCATTCACCATGCCTCTCAAAGCATCAAATGGATCAAACATAATTTGTATTTTTCACACACATACACAAACATACCTTCTTCAGAGCAAATGGAGCACTATACCGGAGCCATCTCTGTCATAGCAGCCTCAGACGCACATATTCCAGAAGTTCTAAAAAGTCAGAGAAGACACATATCCCCAGTGCTGCCAATCCCAGTAAAACTGTAAGAGTCAGGTTGCACGGTTTGCAGACATCCGGAGAAAGAATGCCCATTCAAGCCCACCTGGTTGAACTAGCCATCACATTAAATTAACTCCTAAAGCTAAAAGGTGAAACTCAGGGAGGCCCAAGTAGACAGAGGTGCTGATCATTAGGGAGTTTGGGCAGCTAGAGTTTCTACTTTCGGCCCTGCTCGGGCCTCAGAAGACCCAGAGGTGAAATTCCAGTTTAGCTAAGTGTAGCCAGCTGGACCAACAGGTCACTTTAAGTCATGTCTAACTGATCTCAGTGCTCCTGGGATGGCTTTACTTTGACATTAAATTTCTGTTTCCATCACCAGTGAGATGGGGTTATGCAAAGTAATACAACTTTCAAATATTTTCTGAGCAGTAATGCAGCGATTAAAACAATTTCAGTGTTATAAAGTTATGTCTTTTAGGAGACCTTAAAATGTTGCTGATACTGACCACAGCAAGGTAAGAAGCTGCCAGCCAAGGCTTTGAGGTGATAGGACGGAGGCCCCAAAAGCAGCGTGAGGCTGATACATAAAGAAAGTAGTTAAAACCAAGCCGAGAATAGCTTCCGAATCTAGAGGCATACATGGCTGGGGGCACTGCCTTTTACTTTGCTTTTCCTCCCAGGCTGTGGCTTTACCCCTTTCTCTTAAAACCCTGACAATACTTCCCCAGAAATGTGGTCTCTGACAGAGCCAACTCCCCTGGATGAGCCAAACGTGGCACCCAGCAGCAAAACATACTATTCAGAAAAGTCCTAAATGATCCCCTGCCTTGGAGCCTGGAATATAGTAGATGTTCAGTAAATGCTGGCTGGCTTGAGACTCCCTGTGTGAGTCCTCCCCACCCACCTGTCACCACCCAAATCATTTAAGTTAGAGAAAATGAAAAACCACAATGCATCTGAAAGTAGTTGGGGAGGGAATGATGTGAATCCACTGTGAATTAGCTTCAAATAATACTATGCTTCTTAGGTGCTGGGATAGCCCATTTTTAAGGAGTCAAGAGCTGGATTCGAAGAAGGAATACCCAAGGGACTCAACAAGTAAATAAAGGGTTTCTCTTCAGTTTCGGGATGTTCAGATTTGAGCAAGGGATTTTTTTGCCTGTGACCCAGTACATAATTTGCAGTGGGGGTAATATCACACCCAACAGAATGAAAAATTGTTCTGGGGGCGGGTGAAAGTCTTACTCTTTTTATATATAAAACGTATGTGTATGACATAAACAGCTATGTAGCATATCTTTAGCATTGAGAGAGATGAATTGGGGGGGAAGGTCTCAAAAGGTTTCTGTGGTAGGAGATAATGAAAAAAAAGTTGAGAAATATTAACCTGGTAGAAGAGGTGATAGATTGATCCATTTCTAGAGCTTCAGCAGAAGTGATCTCAAGCTTCGTCAGGGAAGACAGTTTCTTAGGAGCCTCTGCCAACTCATGCTTCTGTCTTTATCGCCCCTGCCTGCTGGCCCATCTTATTCTAAATCAGCTTGGACTGAAATAACCAGGCAGCCCACATAATTGATTTGGTGCATGTTTTTAATTTACTGATTTACTGAATTCCCTTCTCAGAAAATACCAGCTAACATTACTGAGTACTTATCACAGAATTGGCCGGTCCCAGTGCTAGGTTCTCAGCATGGCTCCTCTCTTCTAATCCTCTTGTCAGTTTTGCAAGGTGAATACTATTAGCATCATCATTTCACAGGTGAGAAAACTGGCTCAGAGAGGTTAAGCAGTGTGTGAAAGGCTTATCTGTCAATGAGAGTGGCCGGTGAGTGCTAAATCCTGGTTTACTTGACAGAAACCAGGCTTAATCATTGCACTTTGCCCACAGGTCGTTGCAAGGGGGTTTCTTGAAAGTCCAACAATGAAATCAGAGAATATGGGCTTCAGGGGACCCTCCCCCACACCTGTCGGAAAGTCATCCCCTACAGGAGTGTGTCCTTGGTGATGATCCCCCTTTTCAATTTACCAGTGCCCCCCAAGCCAAAGAGTACCCTAAATAATCTCGGATTCCAAAAATAACTCACTGCCACTCTGCATAGGCATAGTTGGCCAACTTCCCTAAATTTAAGTTGACTTTCTATCAGAGTTCACATTTCCACCAACTTTTCATTAAATTAATTATTCAAAACAATTCAGAGTTAGCGTTCTCACAGCAACTGTAACTCTGCCATGACTAGATTAAGGCGTAAATTGAACAGCATGTTTTGCAATAAAGTTAATTTTATATTCACCAGAGAACTGAGTTATAGTTGCTGTGGGAACCATCATTTCGAATCTCTTGACTTTGGTGCATTTAAATTCTCAACCACAGCATTGCACACGGTAGCAGATTTTGCACGGACGTTTAATTTGCTTCACACCACGGCCTGGCTACCCTGAACTTGGAAGTCCTGTCAGAAATGAATATTGCAGCTTTCCAGCTTTCCCAGCTTCTACTTATCCTGGTACCTATGACACTAGACATAGAAACAGCCAAGAAGCCAAAATGATTCCAATTTTATCTTGAAATTATCTGTTTTGGGGAAGTGAATTTTCTTAGAAGCACTGAGTCTCTGGCAATGTCAGTAAAGCAGGCAATGGTGTTGCTTTTGTGTGCAGCCAGGATTGTCATCCAAGGATATTTTTGGTTCTGTGCTATATTATTCAGTACACATGGGGTGACCTCTGAAAGCTCCAAGTCCTTGCATGTGCCATTAATCATGCAGGCATGCACAGCCATGCATCAGAACTTATTGGAGCTCCGGAAAAGCTAAGCAACATTTCCCAGAGCCACATAAAACCCAAGCATCCCTAAATCAAGACGCATTGCAGGGCCTCTAAAAGGTACATTCAGCAGAACCGGAATAGAACTCAGGCTAAATGCTGGTGGTATGGAATTGGGAACATGTGCCAAGTAAAGACAGAGGCTTGTTTGGAAGGAATAGCAGAGGAAGATGAAACTCTGAGATGGTTAGAGATGCGAGCATTCCATCCGTGAGGATTATCGATTTTTGTAGCTTTATTGGAAAAATCAGTCATGCTTTCTGCTTCCTGGGAATTACTCTGCTGCAATTTGGGAGTGTGTATGTGTAGAAACTCTGCAGGTTAGCAGCTGAGTACCAGCTCCCATTCACCATTCAATTATCCATTTAGCTAGAATGTGACTTAGCAGAAACAGACTGCTGTTTTGCATGTATAAGATGTATTTGAAAGGAGGGATATTTGTTTTGCTGTAAAAGAGAGGATTTCCAAGGAGAAGCTCCTGCCTTCCTAAGGGTACCCTCATTATGTGCAATGGACGAGTGGCACCTAATGAAATCATAGGCCAGACTGTTGGAATTCTGACTACCATTCTACAAGCTTTCAGGAAACAAAAGTCTCTTATTTCTCATACTGTGCCACACATGAATGCACCTCCTGAATCAGAACTACTGCAAAATTTGTAGATAAAGAACTTGTAATGATCAGTGGCCTCCCCACCAAGTCCTTGATCAGCTAAAAACTATGTTTAAAAGAAAGTTTCAGAGGGAAGGCTATGTTCATAATTCAGGGTTCCCTGGGCCATGTGGATGGGACACGTAAGTGATAAATGGCTTTGGATTCACGACTGAGTGTGGACAGGGGAAACACTGTGCCAGCCAGAGGAAAGGAAAAAGAAGAAACAGGGGAGAAACTGGAATGTTTTATTGCTTCTGTACAAGGCAAAAAGTGCCATAAAACGGCCGGGCGTGGCATCTCACGCCTGTAATCTCAGCCCTTTGGGAGGCCGAGGAGGGTGGATCATGAGGTCAGGAGTTCGAGACCATCCTGGCCAACATGTGAAACCCCATCTCTACTAAAAATAGAAAAATTCGCTGGGCATGGTGGCGTGCACCTGTAGTCCCAGCTACTCAGGAGTCTGAGGCAGGAGAATCGCTTGAACCTGGGAGGCAAAGGTTGCACTGAGCCGAGATTGTGCCACTGCACTCCACTCTGGCGACAGAGCAAGACTCCATCTCAAAAAAAACAGTGCCATAAAACAATATAAAATATGGGCTACTCTATGATACTGTTTGACACATACTGTTTTGTGACTACGTCTTCACGGATTTAGATGGATTTTTGATAAGGAACGTTTGACAGATTAATAATAAATATAAACATATGAGATAGATGGATGGATAGATGGATGATAGATAGCACAAGCTTTTTAAGCATGTCTGAGTGTCCCATTCAGATCCAAGCTGGCCTATAGGGTTAAAGAAAACACAAAGGAATTAAAAGACCAGAGTAATAACCTGGGAGCATGCATGGGTGGTTCAGAGAGCCTATTGCCAAAAACTAGATGAAGCTGGCCAGATGAATTCAGCCTTGAGGTCTGATGTCGCTGTGTTAAGAAAGGCGAGGTGGCCAGGTGTGGTGGCTCACACCTGTAATCCCAGCACTTTAGGAAGCAGAGGCCGGCCGATTACCCGAAATCAGGAGCTTGAGACCAGCCTCGTCAACGTGGTGAAACCCGGCATCTACTAAAATTACAAAAATTAGCCAGGCATAGCTTGATATCCCAGCTACTAGGCAGGCTGAGGCCAGAGAATTGCTTGAACCCAGGAG
The DNA here is from genome assembly GCF_001604975.1 of Cebus imitator. NCBI lineage: Eukaryota > Metazoa > Chordata > Mammalia > Primates > Cebidae > Cebus > Cebus imitator. The sequence goes on from NW_016107401.1 coordinate 5,996,522, forward strand.
GTGAAGGTTGCAGTGAGCCAATATCACACCATTCCACTCCAGCCTGGGCGACAAGAGAGAAAAAAACTCCATCATCAAAAAAAAAAAAAAAGAAAAGAAAGGGGAGGTATTCGTTTGCTGGAGATGTTCATGTGAGGTTGTCAGCCCTGACCTTGCAGACAGAGCTGCTGTGACACAATGGTTCTCTCTGCTTCTCCACTCTCAGCCATGTCTGTCCTGATGCAGCATGATGCTCCCCTGTCATCCTTTCCCTTCATCTCCACGTTATTTTTAGTATGAAAAAGCAACTTGGAGAGGAGGGCAGAATCCTCAAAAAACCCAGCCTGTGCAATCTCACCTGCCTGCTAGTTCCAACCGAGGAATCTGGTTTGCTGCATCAACAGGGGTAGTTGGTGGGGAGTGCTGTTTATAGATGGTGTATTTAATCCTCTGCTTTTGCATCTCTAAAGCCTTCCCCTCCTGAGGCATGTATAGGGAAACATAAACACATCTAGCATGAGCAGTGCCACATAGGGTCACAGAGCGGGACAAATTTGTGCCCTGCCCAAGCCTCCACCATGGCTTACCTGGATGGTCCTGATGGGTCTCTACTGGCCAGCCTTCCAAATTCTGCCCTGGCCCCATCCTCTGTCTGTTCCTACAAAGAGAGCCTTTAAAACCTCATGTCAGATCAGACCACTCCTGCTCAAAACCTTCCAATGCCCTCTTTTCATTCAGAATAAAGCCAATATCCTCAAAGTGGACTACGAGGTCCTACGCCTCAATCACTCTGCCACAGCCACACGGGCCACCTCTGTCCTTCCAGCACCCCTCACGCCCTCATGCCTAGGTCCTTTGTACCTACAGTTTCCTCTGCCTGCACTACTATCTCCCAAATATTGGCATGATTTGCTTCCACCCCTCCTTTAGGGTTTTTCTCAAAGAACTTATCAGCAAGGGCTTCCCTGACCACCCTATGTAAGACAGTGACCTCCATCCCATACAACCCCATCATGGTCCCCTCTCCCTATGTTTCTCTATACCAGTTATTACCATCTGACAAACCATAATAATTTTTATTTGTTTATTGTGGGTCTCCTCTCTGTAGAATGTAAGATCTTCAAGAACAAGACTTTGTCTCTTTCACTGACCACTGTATGCCATTGACTAGAAACTACCCAGGGCATCATAGATGGTCGATAAATAATTATTGAATGAATGAAAGAATAAACTCATGAGTCTACAGCAGAAATCAGCATATTCTAATCATTCAGTATATGTTTGGTGTGGGATTGGTATTTCTCCCATGGAGGTCCTTTTGGCCCCTGATTCCCACACACTGAACTCATCAACAATTAGGGAGAGGGCAGGAGACCTAAGTCAACACTTGACAGGGAGAGTACCCCACCACTCAGGCAGGATGCCATGCGGGGGATTCCCCAAGCAGGATCGTCATGGTGTATAGTCCTGTTCTCAGCTTTAGAAATCCCATTTTGTTTCTGTTGACAGAGTAGATCAAGCTCTAGACTGACTCCCTCACACTATTCACATTCCCATCTAAACCTGAAATAGCCATTCAATAATTCACAGTGAGGAAACTCCACATCTCCTGCTCAGTGTGTTCTCTCCCTAAAGGGAAATCTATATGGGAAATGAAGTCAAAAGCAGAAGATTGCTTGGGGAACAAGAAATCAAAGCAAGTAATATATTCTGAGGCTGCCTTCTCCCTGTACAGTCCTACCTGGGTGGGGGGTGCAAAGTGTATGGGCTGAGAGTTGGACAGGCCTCGGCTCACACCCTAACCCTTTACCACTTGCAGTGATTTATGACCCTGGGAAAGTTAATTAACTTCTATGAGCTTCAACTTTTTCAGCCACAAATGATGATGATAATATGTACTTCATGCTATCCTTGAAATGGCTCAGTGAAATAACAACGATGTGAATTGCTGAACATGGACAAATGGCAGGTGCTGTTGCTTCCTGCCCCTCTGTTGAGCCGGACACCCTCACCCCTGAACTGACCCTGGCTCCCTCTTGCTCCACCAGCTCCCTCTCCACACCCCAGGCAGACCACCCCTTTCTGTTGGCATGCTTTTCTGAGACTGGTTGAGATTTCTAAGCCCTGCGATCCTTAATAGTGTCACCTCACACACCTCTTGAGTTTTAAGGGGAATTCTGTCAATAACTTGTCACATGTGTTATGTGCAGATCTTACTCATGTAACTCTCAGGAAATTACCTCATTTTTCTCATTTTCATTTAAGTCTTTGGAGGGCACCTTCCGGGGGCTTTGCTGTACGGACTACCTGATCCTGTTTTAAATAACAGCATTCAGTCTCTCATAACCAATTCAAGTGCAAATCAAAGGCTTTCTTAAACCATGCATAGATCTTTCTTCCACCATTGGCGGACGTTTTTATTTATTCATTCATTCATTCATTCATTCATTCATTTTTGAGATAGAGTTTCACTCTTGTTGCCCAGGCTGGAGTGCAGTGGCGTGACCTCGGCTCACCACAACCTCAGCCTCCTGGATTCAAGCAATTCTCCTGCTTCAGCCTCCCAAGTAGCTTGGATATACCATCACGCTTAGCTGATTTTGTATTTTTAGTAGAGACAGGGTTTTTCCATGTTGGCCAGGCTGGTCTCGAACTCCCTATCTCAAGTGATTCGCTCACCTCAGCCTCCCAAAGTGCTAGAATTACAGGCATGAGCCACCACGCCCAGCCTAGAGGACACTTTTAACAAAAAGGACAACAATAAGAATAGGTATCTGTTGTAGAATATTTATTATGTGCCATGCATCATGTATTCTCCCATTTAAACTTCAACAACCTTCTGGGTTAGGTACTTCTATTGCTCTGGTTTTGCAAATGGAGAAACTAAGGAATTGAAGAGCTTATGATTTCTGCCCAAGATCTTGCAGCCAAAGGGTCAAGCCAAGGTTGGAACCAAGGCTACCTAGATTCAGAGCCACTACTTTCACTATCCCAAGTACTGCCCACACGTTGACTGAGGTGACCTGACGCAGTGGCCCCGGGAGGCAGCAGACTCTGTTGGAGGCCCTAACATACCAAAACAAGTGACTTGGTATAAAAGTCTGCCCCTTCCTTCTTGCCCTTGGGGGCCTTCATCTCTGTCCCCACCTCTGCCTCCAGAACAGTCAATGAAAAGAACCCAGTCCTACGCTGTTTTCAATGATGGCCAGTGATCCCAGGCAACCTCCTGGGACACTAGATTTTCAGTGTGAAAATTTGCACACTTCAGGGCAAACTGGGATGGTTGGTCACCCTAGTTGAGAGCAGGAACCGTGGGCTGGTGTCAAATCCTGGCTCCCCCACTAACCCGCCCTGCTACTTTGGCCAAATTATTTAACTTCGCCATGCATGCCTCCATTTCATCACCTATAAAACAGGAATAATAGTAGAACCTACCCCGTAGGGGTGTTGTGACAATTAAATGAGCAAATGCATGAAGGGGATCTGAAAGTGCCCGGCACAGAGAAATGCCCTGTCCCTGTGAGGGTTTGCTATTTTCGTGGCTATTATATAAAAAGCTTTCTAAAATCCAGAATTTCATCCTGGGGCAGATTCTGTGCCTAGCTCTTTTAACATCTATTAGAAACATTTAGCGATTTCCTGAAGTTGCACTAGGAGCAATAACAACGACAAAAAAAAACTGGCAATTTATGGTTGGCCTGATTCTCCACTAGTTAAAAGAGAGCCGTCAACCCTGCAGAAGTAACAAGTCCGTGCCCACAGGCCTCCTTGGTGTTATTTGTATTTTTATGACCCTCCTGTGGCTATAAGGATGCTCAGTGGGTGTAGAAATTGGGTGGTTAAAAATAACAAATAAGAAATCAAAGTCGCGCCTTGTCCCTATTTCCATACTGGTAGATACCACATTCATTATTTGCTGGACAGCTGTGGGAATAAGCTGCACAAGGTACAACAACTTGATTCTCCTCCAAGAACCAAATTAAACCACTGGACTATCTTATTGTTGTTATCCCTGCCTTTGTGTAATGCTTGTCACTCTCGTAAGCTACCCACATGCATTCTCTCCTACTCGCTGAGTGCCCTCATCTGCCTCTTTCAGCCCAAAGGTATCTGCTTCTTACAAGTTGAAAGGCCCAGACTCACATCCACATTCATACACAGCTGCTGTCATCAGCTTGATTTCGAACGCTGGGTTGCAACCAGCTACTTCTTTTGCTTGGAGAAGTGTCATCCTTCCAGAGGCTTGGGATGTGGCCTGTGGGAAGCTTTTCCTTTTGCCTGGCTGCTGAATCAAGGGCACAGTGAAGCAGCAAAGAAAGAAAGCACAGGTTTTGTTTTTTTAATGCACTCATTCCACAGATATCTTTAATGCACTAGGGTGGGGATTAGGAAAACAGCCACAGACAACTGAGCCAAAGCCTTTACACTTGAGGGGTTTGGAGGTTTCCAGGAAGACGGGCACTGAACCACTTGCTGTCATCATCCATTGCACATAGGAATCACCTGGGTAGCTTTAAAAAAAAAAAAAAAAGAAAAAAGGGCATGGTGGCTCACGCCTGTATCCCAGCACTTTGGGAGGCTGAGGCAGGCAAATCACGAGGTCAGGAGTTCAAGACCAGCCTAGCCAATATGGTAAAACCCCATCTCTAATAAAAATACAAAAAATTAGCTGGGTGTAATGGTGGATGCCTGTAATCCCAGCTACTCGGGAGGGTGAGGCAGGAGAATCTCTTGAACCTGGGAGGCAGAGCTTGCAGTGAGCCAAGATCCCGCCACTGCACTCCAGCCTGTGTGACAGAGTTGAGACTGCATCTCATAAATAAATAAATAAATAAATGAAACCGACACCTGGGTTGCATCCTCAGAGATTGTGATTTAATTGGGGTGCAGTTTAACATGGGAATTTTTCAAGGCTCCCAGGTGATTTGACAAGCGTGTTGGGTTAAGACCCATTGCTTTAAACAAAGGGTTCATTATAATTATTATGAGTGCTACAGAGAAGGGGAAGATGGTGCTATAAAAGCATGCAATGGGGCAGGAACCCTGAGCTGGAAGCCAGGAAAGCCATTCCTACACAAGGGCCAGCTGAGCACAAGGTGAATGGCTTTAGCCAAAGTGGGTGCAGGGAGCCTGGTTTAGAGAGACACATCTGGAAAAGCCCACAAGAAGAATACAGGTTACATTCATTAGTTCTTTGTGGCTGAAGCCCAGAGAACAGAGACAGATGTGACGTGAGAAGAGAGAAATGAGCAGGGCCAGATAATGCAGGGCTTTGAGGCCCTTTTAGGGGTTTAAGACTTAATCCTAAAGTAGAGGCTCTCACATTGAGCAGGCATCTGGATCGCAAAGGCTTGTTAAATGCAGACAGCTGGGCCCCATCCCCAGAGGTTCTGATTCAGTAGGTCCAGGATGGAGCTCAAGAATGTGCATGTCTCACAAATTCCCAGGAGGTGCTGCTGCTGGTCCCAGGACCACACTTTGAGAAGCACTGCTCCAATGTAAAGCAATGGGAGAAACTCCTGGAGAATGTTCAGCAGGGTCATGGCATGAGTTGGAGTGCACTTTAGCAACACGGTGCTATTCACTTCTAGAACTAGCAAAGGTAATGTTCCAGGGAGATGAAGCAGGCGCCCTGGGAAAGCACAGGCCCGGCTGGACTCCACTGCACCTGGGTGGTCACAATTCATTTGGAATTCACTGAGTAACTGACATGGGGTTTCCCTCCCAAGAAGAGCTGTTTTCGTTACTGTTGCCCAAATTCTGTTTCCTCCCATGATCATCTACTTAAAATATATATATATATATTAATAAGAGCTTGAAACATCAAAACACCAAAAAGTAAGATACATCTTCCTTTTTCCTCTTTATTTTTTTTCTAATTTTTTAATTTTTTTTTTTTTTT